>NC_047523.1:13863513-13943513 GCF_902827115.2 Pseudochaenichthys georgianus
CAATTGGTCATTTACATCACTTGTTCACGTGTTTTGTATCCTCTTTGTTTCTCTATATTTGTTCTTGCATATTGCTTACAACCAACTATCGGAAGAACCCAAAAAAAAAAACAATTGCAAATGATCAATTGCAAGTCAATGTCCTGCATTCAAAACTAGTTTTTATCAGCAATATAACTTTGGTGACGTTAGCAAAAGTATTTGTTGTACTTATTTGTATTTGATTCTGATTTATAAGTATTTGATTCTGACTTCTTTGATTAGGTTTAGGCATGAAACCACATTAGGTAATGTTAAATCAAGATATTGATGAATGTTAATGAAGTAAACATGTCATGAGTATTTTTGACACAGACAACGATAACCTTTAGTTGCTTTGAGTATATTAAGAGGGATACAAATGTAAGTATATTGTTGGCTAATAATTTGCTAATACATTAAATATTGGCACTTGCATCAATAGGATATCTATTAATTGTTATATATGGAGATAGGTGGGATGAAGTTTCTAGGTAAACAGTTATCTGTATGTTAATGTCATTGAAACTGAATTGGATAAGATTAGATATTCATAATTTATCCCAAACCGGGAGGTTACTTTGTTACAGCAGCTGGATAACAAGACATTGCACAAAGAATAAACACAAGTGCAGTAAATATATACATATACATCAAGTTAGTATCTATAGAATACACTGTAAAAATATTCACCGTGAATTCACAATAATTACCTGGCAACTCCATGATATTACAATGAATTGTTGTGAAGGTAAAACTATATACTGTAATTTCACAGCTTCAATGACTAAGGAATTACTGTGATATTACAGTATGTTATTGGGGAATTTCATCATTTTGTTGTACATGCATTACAACAACGGCCTGTACTTTTCCATTTCTATTGTGAAAGTAATGCAAAAGAGTTGCCAGTCATTTACTGTGAATTTACAATGTGTACTGTGAAAGTAATGCAGATGAGTAGCCAGCAATTTACTGTCAATTTACAATGATAGACGTGCATAACTGTAGTCCCCAGCTCCGGTACTTCCTGGAGGAAGCTCATACAATGGTTTCCTGTCAAATACTATTGGATGACGTGACTAATCACGTCATCCACATACAGCAAGCAAAAATGCACAAAAAACAATCCATTGTCTTTTCAAATACCTTAAAGAGCCTGTGACACGGTTTTCCCCCCATCATCCAAACCCATCAATTTGAGTACATATTGTCCCCTTGAAAACCGTTACTGAACTGATTTTGGATATTTGTACTTTGATAACCATTAATCTGCCTTCAATGTTGACAATTTTCTGGATCTTCTCGCGGATTCTTCAAGTCCCGCCAAATGATGGGTGACGTCATTGCGGGCACAGCGCTCCAGCTGCGCCGTCCAGGATCCCAGCATCTGCATGTAAACCTTTATATATATATACAGTCAGATGTAAACGCACGACGGCGCACACAGCAGCAAGCTCAGACAGCGATGACAGGTTCATGTTGAACGTGTCTGAGAGCTCATATGAGGCTGAAGGATCGGTTTATGTTGTATCTGTTAGAAGTTTAGGAATGAGGTGCGTCAATATGGGCGATCATATGGTCATGTAGCCAGTGGGACTGGGACTAAAAATCATCCCGGGACTCTCGACCGGCCCACTTCGGTACCGCTAGTAAATTGTCAATGGGGGGAGCGGGGGATGTAAAATACAAATATAATGTATAATGTCTGTGTCTTTGACCTCAGCGCTGCGAGCCACCTGTGCCCTGTACTACGAAGCCAGTTCAACAGACCCTGGATATGTTTGAGTAACAAACAAACTAACAACAACAAACTAACAAACGAGATCTCGCTAAGCGGTCCTACGACGCTGGTTATCAACTCGGTAAATCAAGCCAGGGTTTCTCTCTCCAGCTGAGAGCGCGTTCACGTCTAAGACACGAGTGGATCTGACTTTAATTACATTTGTCTCGAGTGTTTCGTCAACATAATGTGTTAAATAATACTTCTGCATACAGTCTGTGACACTGTGAGTGTTGCACGGCCAGATGAGGCTGGAGAAGCTGACTCGGATAAGGAAATATATGATATATTATGATATTACATGATCGATGATCTGATTGATGATGTAATATGAATGATAAGTGCGACACGTCGGTGTCTCCTCTGCATACGGCAGTTTAAACTGTATTTCCTTTATCCTGTAATATGACTTGAGAGATTTAAACTCCGCACACTGAGTGGATCTCTTTTCTATAGACGCCAGAGGCGGGCAGCGTCAGGTAAAAGAAGTTATTTAGCCTTCTCAAACCTGAGCGTCACGCGCCGCCTATGGGGGATGTGCTAGTTACTTATCCGACCGGCCCACTTCGGTACCGGCCCATCGGGATTCGTCCCGATGGCCAGTCCGCCACTGCACCCAGCCCACGTAAACTGTCAACGGGGGGAGCCTCGCTGCGGGGAAACGGTGGACCTAGTGTCCCGATCGGAGTGGGAATAATAATAATAATCCGTGCATTTTATCCATTAATTTCCCCAACATTGTGGTAAAAAACCACACGTTTAATCCACGTTGGTGTACTACAACTACAAAAAGCATCGGTTTGTTTTCTCATCAGTAAATGCAGACCGGCTCAAACAAACGATTTTTAATCATCATCCTCACCCATCATTTAATGTATCATATGTTCGCCGAATTGACATGAAAGCACTAATAAATGTAGTTTCATCCGCTTGAGTTTATAACCACAAAAATAATCGATTTGTTTTTATATCACATCCGACGGGAGGAAATTCAGCAGCTCTCACTCCCGATTTTTAATCCTAATGTAATCATCATCTTCACCACGATCATTTATGTTTATGTCGCCGAATTGACATGAAAGCACTGACAAATGTGAATATACTGTAGTCAACTTCATTAAAACGTTATTAACGTGCCTAAACTCAGTAATTCACCATTTCTACGCATGACACAACACACTTTGTCCGTGTTTGGCTCTCGAAGCGTTCCCGCATTGACGTCACTTCCGGCTTCCCCCAAAACTTCAAAATGAGTCAAGGAATTTCCCCGCGATGTTCGAAATTATTGATTTTTAACGAAACGGTATCGCTTTTTCTTTTTTAAACTGACGGTTCGAGATTACTAGTAGCCCAATATTTCATTGCACAACAGTTGTTGGGATGGTGTCACAGGCTCTTTAAATAAAGTTCTGAAGAGAAAAACAGTTTTTTACATTTTTAATAGATTTTTATTATCAAACACAAAAATAAATACAGAACCTAAAGTTCTACAGGTAGAATACTGTTATTTTACAGCTTTTTTCTAACATTTTCCAATCAAACAGGTTCAATAAAATGACAGCACAAAATGTTCTGTAGGGAACAATTACTCTGAAATCTTAAAATATACAAATATTTGTAGAATTATACAACCATTAATGAATACAGAATTTAATATTTAAACATCTACTTATAAACAGTATAAACAAAAAGTAAGTTTAATTTTTTAAGATTACTTTGAAACATTCTCAACTGAAAATAACAAATTGCAAAATGGCGACATACAGATGTAGCACTCCAGATCAGACTCAAATGGGTGTGTCCCAGTCAAAAGCCCAGCGGATGCCAGTGGCTGGGGGTGTTGCCAAATTGCTAGAGGGCGTTGCCCAATTTCCCCATTTGTTCAATTACAGGATTTAACCATGAGAAGGCGCTTCATTCACAAAATACACAATGGGCGTTGTAGAAACATCAATATTTTAGATCAAATAAAGTATATAGTTTGCTTTATGCAGTATATTTCTTGTAATATTGTACAGTAGATTGAAGTAAATCAACTTATACATTAAGATAAGATAAGATGGACCTTTATTAATCCCGTGGGGAAATTCAGTAGTTCAAACAGCAACAGGGTGAGAGTGAAAAACAGGACAGCACAGATTCACACAGATTAATAAAATCAAAAATAAGATGAGCGATAAAAATAATAATAATGAGAAACTATGAAATAAGAAATGAATAAAACTAAAATGTAATTATCATATCATATATTATAATGTATTGTATTATTAAGTAATATCATACATTAACCCCATTATAGCAGATGCCACATTAAATGGATGAACACATGTATGCATCAATAATTACAACAGAGTATTTCTAAATACAAGTTGTAAAAATACTTAAAAATACTAATATTAACCCTTTGGAATCTACCGTCACGCCGGCGTGATCAGATCACATGACCTGTTCAAGCCGGTGCCGCATAAAAAGAACAGTCCGGACAACATTGCCGTGTGTTTCTGTCGAAAGTACTGGCTTGAAACTATATCCCAGTCTTTGTTTCATGCAAAAAGACCCAGTAAACACGGAGATACGATGATATAAAGTTAATACATTTCAAAAGTATGAAATATGGAAGCACATATTT
This sequence comes from Pseudochaenichthys georgianus, assembly GCF_902827115.2. Lineage (NCBI taxonomy): Eukaryota > Metazoa > Chordata > Actinopteri > Perciformes > Channichthyidae > Pseudochaenichthys > Pseudochaenichthys georgianus. The sequence continues at coordinate 13,867,944 of NC_047523.1, forward strand.
GAATATCTTCGCTGCATTTGATCATTTTACGAAACGGAAAATACTGGAAACTGTAGATCCTGCTCAACAGGATGTATATGTGTATTTCTGTCGAAAGTACTGGCTTGAAACTATATGCCAGTCTTTGTTTCATGCAAAAATACCCAATAAACACGGACATACGATGATATAAAGTTAATACAGATATATTTCAGAAGTATGAATAATGGAAGCACATATTTTAATATCTTCGCCGTATTTTATCATTTTACGAAACGGAAAATACTGGAAACTGTAGATCCTGCTCAACAGGATGTATATGTGTATTTCTGTCGAAAGTACTGGCTTGAAACTATATGCCAGTCTTTGTTTCATGCAAAAATACCCAATAAACACGGACATACGATGATATAAAGTTAATACAGATATATTTCAGAAGTATGAATAATGGAAGCACATATTTTAATATCTTCGCCGTATTTTATCATTTTACGAAACGGAAAATACTGGAAACTGTAGATCCTGCTCAACAGGATGTATATGTGTATTTCTGTCGAAAGTACTGGCTTGAAACTATATGCCAGTCTTTGTTTCATGCAAATATACCCAATAAACACGGACATACGATGATATAAAGTTAATACAGATATATTTCAGAAGTATGAATAATGGAAGCACATATTTTAATATCTTCGCCGGATTTTATCATTTTACGAAACGGAAAATACTGGAAACTGTAGATCCTGCTCAACAGGATGTATATGTGTATTTCTGTCGAAAGTACTGGCTTGAAACTATATGCCAGTCTTTGTTTCATGCAAATATACCCAATAAACACGGACATACGATGATATAAAGTTAATACAGATATATTTCAGAAGTATGAATAATGGAAGCACATATTTTAATATCTTCGCCGTATTTTATCATTTTACGAAACGGAAAATACTGGAAACTGTAGATCCTGCTCAACAGGATGTATATGTGTATTTCTGTCGAAAGTACTGGCTTGAAACTATATGCCAGTCTTTGTTTCATGCAAATATACTCAATAAACACGGACATACGATGATATAAAGTTAATACAGATATATTTCAGAAGTATGAATAATGGAAGCACATATTTTAATATCTTCGCCGGATTTTATCATTTTACGAAACGGAAAATACTGGAAACTGTAGATCCTGCTCAACAGGATGTATATGTGTATTTCTGTCGAAAGTACTGGCTTGAAACTATATGCCAGTCTTTGTTTCATGCAAATATACCCAATAAACACGGACATACGATGATATAAAGTTAATACAGATATATTTCAGAAGTATGAATAATGGAAGCACATATTTTAATATCTTCGCCGTATTTTATCATTTTACGAAACGTAAAATACTGGAAACTGTAGATTCTGCTCAACAGGATGTATTTACCAGGGAGGGGGTGAGGTAATCAGTTAAACGGAGTGATAAGAAACGAGACGAAAAGAGACGAAGAGGGACGGCGGGAACCGAAGAGAGACGGCGGGAAATGGAGAGAGACGAAGATATACGAAGACAGGCGGCGGGAGACGAAGAGAGGCTGCGGGAGACTGCGATTGAAGTAAAGTGACAGACAAACATTGAGAATTTAGATATAGTTAGATAGATTTAGAGTTTTGAAGACTCAACTATGATGAAGAGAACTCTGAACGTGAGTCAAGCTTTAAGCTTGTTTTTTGACATGGAGGAGGAGGAATCTGTGATGTTGCCCTCTGTGTCGTAGTTGACAGAAACCGCTTTGAAGCATGGCACAGATAAAGACAGAAAAAACAGATTGTTGTACATAATGTGTATATATATATATATTTGTATTATATTTATCATAACACTTTTGCCTTATCAGAATGAAATCCCATGCTACCTCAATCAAACTTTCACATTATCATAGTCACATCCCATGTATATATTTCCAGCTTTTAAATGGTTTCGTTGTGTATGTTTGTGTTATGAAAAATAAAATCATTTTCAAAATCTGTTTTTACGTTTTTTTTTTTGTGATTTTGGGTCCAAAATGTTCATATAGTAGAAGATCACTGCTCTAAACAAAGTCAAAAATCCTACATCCAAACGAAATAAATATAATTAATTATGATGAATACGTTAAGTCTTGTTCATTGTTTTTCACTTTTATTAAATGTTTGATATTTCCGGTGGAAATGGTGGACTATCGGACATGCATGCTCTCATGCGAAATCTACTAAAACAAAGTATGTCATGTATATTTAGTTTTCGTTGATGAGACGAGACGAACTAAGGTGTTAATGATGGACTATCGGACATTCAAAATGCAGCATATTTCCCCCAAGTGTCTGTCAAAATGCATTTTACGTTTCTAACTTGCAATATCATTATTTCCGCTCTCTTCAGAAGAGCGATCTCCCTCTCTGTGTGCGGGGGATCACAGGAGGGGGGGGGGGGGGGGGGGGGGGAGAGCTGTGGAATGTGACACACATTCCGATGGCCAATTAGTTTTAAACAAAGGGTCCCCAACATACATAGGACACATGGGGCGTTGGGCTGGTGAACGATGGTCTGCAGCACATCACAGAGGCATTTAAAAAGTGAAGACAATACATTCTGGAAATGTTCACATCAGGCACCTTCAAGTTAAACAATACTACTGTACAGTAAACAATTAACACAGTAAATTATGTGGATTAAATCACATTTATTTCGTTAAAAATAAACGAAATGACTCGGTTTGCATTCATAAAGAATGCACAAACGTGTTTAATCGTTAATGTCAGATATGTACTAAGTAAATAGCCTACATTAGTTCCTGCTCAAGATTAGATTCAACTTTATTGTTATTGCACAGATTACAGGTACTGAGAGAACCAAATGCAGTTTAGCTTCTAACCAGGTGCAACAAGCAGTAAAGTGAAAAGTAATGTTCACAATCTACAGAATAAAATATATAATGAATTGAATGATGAATAAACAGTGAGGGGTATGAATACACTAGATATCAGCCTGTGAGCAGTATGAACAGTGTGTTAATCGTTAATGTCAGATATGTACTAAGTAAATAGCCTATATTAATTTCATGATGGATTAAAGCACATTTATTTCGTTAAAAATAAACAAAATGATTAAATGTAGGGTGAATTGCCCTAATGTGGACAATTTTTGCATTTCAGACTTCGGGAATATATTGCGACATGAAGCCGATACAATAAATCAAAATCCAGTAACATTCTGAAATCCCCAGGATGTGTCCGAATCAAACCAAAAGAGAACATGCAGATTAGTGTTGCACGGTGTACCGATACTTGAAAGGTACCGCGATACCCTGCCGTTAAAAACGGTACGATACCTCCGTTTCATTAGTATCGGTACTTTAAGAATGACGGGGAAAAGTACTCCCGTGAAAAAGCGCCGTTTTAATAAGAGCCGTGTGTGTTCAGCGCTCTGCTTCCACTCCCTGCACTGCAGCCGTGCCTGCAGTCCCGCTCCTCTCAAGCACGTTCTCAGTCCCTCCCCTCTCTCGTGCACGCGGCCACGCGCTAGCTGCCAGAGCATGTGAGAAAACGAGAAGCATGGCTGCAAGTGGGAGTGCAACTGCCGCTGTGCCTCGGCTTGTTGACAAAAAAGACGCCAGAAGTCTGTGAACGGGCCTTTCAGGTGTTCAGAGCAGAGCTCCCTGTGGGAGCAGCAGAGCGTGATGTGCACTGAAAAGTGTTTCTGTCGCAATATTATCGTTGAGCAAACTTAACTAGCAAACTAGCATCACTATCTGCTAACGTTAGCTTTAGCCTTCGTTTTCTATTAGTTTTTTTCATAGGCTATAAACGGCGGTGGTATAAGTATATATCTTGTACTTGAGTAAAAGTAGAAGTACCCAGGTCTTGTACTTGAGTTAAAGTAGAAGTACCAGAATGTAGGAACAATCCTGCAATCAAAATGTTCCTCAAATAAAAGTACAAAAGTATTATCATCAAAATATAGTAAAAGTAGCGACAGTAAAAGTAGAAGTGCTCAGGTCTTGTACTAGAAGCACCAGAGTGTAGGAATACTCTGTTACAGTAAAAGTACTGCATTCAAAATGTTCCTCTAGTAAAAGTATTAAAGTAGCGACAGTAAAAGTAGTCATTGTGCAGATTGGTCCATTTCAGAATAATATATATGTTATGTTTTATAATGATTGATCATGAAAGTGTTCTCAAAGCTGGTAAATGTGCAGCTAGTTTGAATGACTTTGTAGACTGCAGGGTAGCTTGAGGATTTACTCCAGGTGGAACTAAAGTCTGATTCAACACTTGATTATATTTCACATCATTCATCCAGATCTGTGAAGTAACTAAAGGGATTAAATACATGTAGGGGAGGAAAAGTACACCATTATTTCTGAACTGTAGTGGATTAGAAGTACAAAGTAGCAAAAGAAACATTGAAATACTTAAATAAAGTACAAGTATCTCAAAATTGTACCCAAGTAGTACTTGAGTTTATGAATTTAGTTACTTTACACCAGTGGCTATAAAGATAGAAAGACTAAGCCTTGCACAGAGGCATGAAAATACATTTTCAAAATGCTCAACAGTGCTGCCAAAATGTTAAACTCACTGCTACACAATTAAAATAAATGCTTTTATATATATTTCTATTAGATGTGACTCTTTGGCGTTTCTGTTCTTAGTAACACTGCTGCTTTAGTTGTTCTGACTGCTAAAATCATCTGTTATTCCTAATTTTAAAGCCGATATTCCGCGTTTCCCTTTTTTTAAGAAAAGTATCGAAAAAGAATCGGAATCGCAATTCTTGACTTGGTATCGGTATCGAAACCAAAATGTTGGTATTGTGACAACACTAATGCAGATATTAAACTCATAAAAGAAATGGTAGACATATTAGTACTCTTAGTGCCAAGTTGTCTCAGACAATCTGTTTTCCTAATGTGGGACAGTTCTGTGCAAAATGTGGGACACTGAAAAGTCTATATTAAAAAGCCTCAGTCACCTTCATTCATGTAATAAAAAAATCTCAGGCCAGTAACACTCAAAGCTACAGTAAATGTGCAATACCATGCTATGTTACTATTTATAATGTTATTGTTGTTACAACAGAAGATGTTTTTATTTAAATTGAAGTTAAATGCATTAATCTGGTGCACTGAGGGCAAAATTAGTAGATTTGTAGATACAGCTCTCAACACTCATATGAAACAGAACTGTTCTTACAATGTGTGTTGGAAGGTATTAAATTACTATGCATATTTTATTGTGTAAACACACAGCTGATCACCTGAGAGCTGCCGTTTCATTCAGAGCGTTTAAAAAAAACGACGGTCTGATTTCAACAACTCAATGTGTGATTATTATAGCAGTAATATTAGACACTAATAATACAGTAAACTATGAACACTGTACATATTATTGTTTGCCCGTGGGATTAGGGTGATCGGTAGTGAGAGCCGTTGCATTTTCCTCCGTTGGATTTGATATAAAAACAAAGCGATTATTGTTGTTGTTGTAAACTCACGTGGATTAAATTTAGTGCATTCATTTCAACTCGCGAACATATGATACATTAAATGAATGCGAGGATGACGATCGACCATCGTTTGTTTGACCCTGGATGCATTTCCTGATCTAAAAACATAGCGATGGTTTTGTACTTACGCCAACGTGAATTAAACATTATTTTGGTAAATAAAAACATGGTGATGTTTAGTAAATGATTACATGTCTCTTACTTAAGCACAGAATATGATCCTATCCGTGACATATGGATCTTAACAAATATCCGCTATATCAGATACCTGTCGATCAGCTGTTTATTTCACATGAGTTTCAGTGTGGCAGCTTTTCACGGCTCCCCCTGGTGGATCCATGATCCATTGCAGCTGGTTTCATTATAATTAAATGTATTTATCAAGGGGGCGTTTCAAGTCCTGCGGGGGGGTTTTCCTTATCAGCAGGGGCCCACCCCGTGCCGATCACGGACCCGCACGGGTAGGCATCTAAAACGAAGCGCTACATCTGTATGTTCACATTGTCCATTTGAAGGAGCAGTGTGCAGGATTTAGTACGTCTAACAATGGTAGGTTCCAACCAATGGATAACTTGTTCACTCACCCTCCTATCCCAAGTTTGTAGGAGAATTGATATTGGCTGCAAAAAACTTTAGGCCCAATCAACCATTCTGCGCTACTGTAGACGTGGCAGTGCAACCTAGAGGACAAAAAGACAACAATTAGTAAACCATAACGATGAATGTTATTATCAGCAGCTGCCAATAGATCCCCTATCTTGTATGATGGACCTATGAACCAGGGTTGGAAACTTAAACACACACACACAGTATTGATTGTAAAACAGTTCATGATAACATCCCAAGGGAATTTATCCTATGCTAAACCCCTTCCAGAACACCAACTTTCTAATACCTTAGAACAGTGGTTCTCAAACTTTTTTCAATAATGTACCCCCTTTGAAAACAAGATTCAGCCAAGTACCCCCTGATCAGCGCAAAAACTATTTGTTAAGGAAAAAATGCCTATATAAAGAGGTACATAGGCAGGGGTAGACTCCGGGCCGGTGGAATTGTATTGTCACTGGTCCCACCATTGTAACCACTGGCCCGGAGCATTCGTCCAAAAAAAATCGACTAATAATGAAGAAAATTAACACATTTGTTGCAATAGTAATTTATGCACAAACTACAGATGTAGCGCTTCGTTTCAGACGCCTACCCGTGCGGGTCCGTGATCGGCACGGGGTGGGCCCCTGCTGAAAAGGAAAACCCCCCGCAGGACTTGAAACGCCCCTTGATAAATACATTTAATTATAATGAAACCAGCTGCAATGGATCATGGATCCACCAGGGGGAGCCGTGAAAAGCTGCCACACTGGAACTCATGTGAAATAAACAGCTGATCTGCAGGTATCTGATATAGCGGATATTTGTTAAGATCCATATGTCACGGATAGGATCATATTCTATGCTAAATAAGAGACATGTAATCATTTACTAAACCTCACCATGTTTTTATTTAAAAAAAATAATGTTTAATTCACGTTGGCGTAAATACAAAACCATCGCTATGTTTTTAGATCAGGAAATGCATCCAGGCTCAAACAAACGATTTTCAATCATCATCCTCACGATCATTTAATGTATCATATGTTCGCGAGTTGAAATGAATGCACTAAATTTAATCCACGTGAGTTTACAACAACAAAAATAATCGCTTTGTTTTTATATCACATCCGACCGGAGGAAAATGCAGCGGCTCTCACTACCGATCATCCTAATCCCACGGGCAAACAATAATATGTACAGTGTTAATAGTTTACTCAGGGTTCTTACACCTTTTCCAAAGTCAAATTCAAGCACTTTTCAAGCATTTCCAAGGTGCATTTTCCAGCTTTTCAAGGATCTTACAGCTGTTGTAAATTACATATTTATATACACATACTCAAATGATTATTTCCCTACCTCACATTAAATCAGATGTTCTTTATGCTATAAACAACCAAATGTGTGTGTCGTGATAGCATTCTACACGAGGATGCAAAATTAAAGTAAAGAAAACTAAGTTTAATATTTTAAAATTAGTGATCTGTACGTAGACTAGGCCTCACATATAACCTGGCTGAGCCAATATAAAACAATCAGCCAAATAACTTTTCAATACATTATTGATTAATTGTTGAGGTACTTTTAGGTTGGTAGTGAACGCAAGTCAGAGGTACATGGTGTACTTCTACTCCACTACAGTTCAGAGGTACATGGTGTACTTCTACTCCACTACAGTTCAGAGGTACATGGTGTACTTCTACTTCTCTACAGTTCAGAGGTACATGGTGTACTTCTACTCCACTACAGTTCAGAGGTACATGGTGTACTTCTACTCCACTACAGTTCAGAGGTACATGGTGTACTTCTACTGCACTACATGTATTTAACACCGTTAGTTACTTCACAGATCTGGATGAATGATGTGAAATCACGCAAACCAAAGTTAGCCATGGAGTGCCACAGGGCTCAGTGCTCGGACCTATTTTGTTCACATTATATATGCTTCCGTTAGGCAATATTATAAGGAATCATTCTGTAAACTTTCATTGTTATGCGGATGATACTCAACTATATTTATCAATCAAGCCTGATGAAATTAATCATCTAAATAAAATTCAAGACTGCCTTAAGGACCTAAAAACGTGGATGACCTTAAACTTTTTGATGTTAAACACGACCAAAACTGAAGTTATTGTACTTGGCCCGAAGAATCTACGAAACTAATTATCTAAAGATATACTAACTATGGATGGCATTAATTTGGCCTCCAGTGAGACTATAAGGAATCTTGGTGTTATATTTGATCAGGATTTATCCTTTAACACCCACATAAAATCAATTTCAAGGACCGCCTACTTCCATCTACGTAACATTGCAAAAATCAGGCATATCTTGCCTCAAAACGATGCAGAGAAACTAGTCCATGCATTTGTTACTTCTAGGCTGGATTATTGTAACTCTTTATTATCAGGGAGTACCAAGAAGTCAATCAAGTCGCTTCAGCTGATTCAAAATGCTGCGGCTCGTGTACTAACCAGAGTTAGTAAAAGGGACCACATTACTCCTGTTCTGGCTGCCTTACACTGGCTCCCTATAGAACACAGGATAGAATTTAAAATTCTTCTTCTCGCCTACAAAGCCCTTAATGGGCAGGCGCCATCTTACCTTAAAGAACTCATTATACCCTACTGTCCTACTAGGGCATTGCGTTCCAAGAATGCAGGGTTGTTGGTTGTTCCTAGAATCTCTAAAAGTACAATGGGAGCCAGAGCCTTTTCTTATCAAGCTCCACATTTGTGGAATCAGCTTCCAGTTTGTGTTCGGGCGGCAGACACCCTATCCGTTTTTAAGAGTGCGCTTAAGACCTTCCTTTTTGATAAAGCTTATAGTTAGGGCTGATTAGATTCAGCCCCTAGTTTTGCTGATATAGGCTTAGTTTGTCGGGGGACATCTTACTTCTTCCTTCTCTCTGTCTATACCTGTGTACTCTCATGTTCCGATTAACCCAGCTTCCCCAAATGTCGTTCTTATTGGTGTCTATATACGCTGGGATCCGGAGTCATGGATGATCCTGCGGTCCTGTGTCCTGGATCGCGAGCGCTGGATCTTGAGTCGTGGCTGTGGTCCTGGATCATCGGTCCTGGATGGATATCCTCGTAGATTCATCTTCCTATTATACACACATGCATTTCCAAACATTACTACCTACCTATGTGGCAAATGTATTATCTTTTCAATTTACACACGGCATCTATTGCACGTCTGTCCGTCCTGGGAGAGAGATCCCTCCTCTGTTGCTCTCCCTGAGGTTTCTCCCATTTTTCCCTTTAAACTGGGTTTTCTTTGGAAGTTTTTCCTTGTACGATGTGAGGGTCTAAGGACAGAGGGTGTCGTATTGTCATACTGATATTCTGTACACACTGTGAAGACCACTGAGACAAATGTAACATTTGTGATATTGGGCTATATAAATAAACATTGATTGATTGATTGATTGATTGATTGATTGATTGATTGATTGATTGATTGATTGAAATCTAATCAAGTGTTGAATCAGACTTTAGTTCCACCTGGAGTAAATCCACCAGCTACCCTGCAGTCTACAAAGTCATTCAGACTAGCTGCACATTTACCAGCTTTGAGAACACTTTGATGATCAATCATTATAAAACATATCATATATATTATTCTGAGATGGACCAATCTGCACAACGACTACTTTTACTGTCTTTCACTATATTTTGATGAGAATACTTTTCTATTTTCACTTGAGGAACATTTTGAATGCAGGACTTTTACTGTAACAGAGTATTCCTACACTCTGGTACTTCTACTTTTACTAAGTACAAGATCTGTGTACTTCTACTTTTACTCAAGTACAAGATCTGAGTACTTCTACTTTTACTCAAGAACAAGATCTGAGTACTTCTACTTTTACTCAAGTACAAGATCTGAGTACTTCTACTTTTACTCAAGTACAAGACCTGAGTACTTCTACTTTTACTCAAGTACAAGACCTGAGTACTTCTACTTTTACTCAAGTACAAGATCTGAGTACTTCTACTTTTACTAAGTACAAGATCTGAGTACTTCTACTTTTACTCAAGAACAAGATCTGAGTACTTCTACTTTTACTCAAGTACAAGATCTGAGTACTTCTACTTTTACTCAAGTACAAGATCTGAGTACTTCTACTTTTACTCAAGTACACGATCTGAGTACTTCTACTTTTACTCAAGTACAAGATCTGAGTACTTCTACTTTTACTAAGTACAAGATCTGAGTACTTATAATTTCACTACAAGATCTGAGTACTTCTACTTTTACTCAAGTACAAGATCTGAGTACTTCTACTTTTACTCAAGTACAAGATCTGAGTACTTCTACTTTTACTCAAGTACAATATCTGAGTACTTCTACTTTTACTCAAGTACAATATCTGAGTACTTCTCCACCTCTGGTAGTGTATTAGCCTGAATTGTAGCTACAAAATCACACAGAGCTGCATACAAATAGACTCACAATGGAAATAATATTTACAAATGTGTCCAATGATTTTAGGTAATGTTGACTACTCAAGACACCTGACTTATACATCTTCAAAGGAAGACTGTGTTCATTCTACAATTACATGGGATTAAAGCAAAATGTAGTTTTACTTGTATAATACTTCAATTTTATATAAAAGACAGTTTGTTTTCATCTGTTTTCAAATAAACAAAGTCATGGCTTTCAGAATATTAAACTTGTTTCGGCAAATTCAGATGATAAATACAACTTTGAAGCTTTTGAACGGAGTAATGTAACGTCACAGCAAACATAGCAACAGCCGGTGTTTCTTGTGAGTGTTTCCCCGGTACACAAACGCAATAAACACAAACACACTCGCGAGCTTCCCCCAGACCAGTAATACAAACGAAAATGTGTCTTCGGGTCAATGCGACTGATTTCGATAGAGCAAATCACATTTGGTTTAGGCACGAAACATACTACCAGTAGAAATACATTGCTTTCAAAATCGCTCTGTGTCAAATCAATAGATTATATTTCATGACTATAACACGAAATGCCGTGAGTGCTTCGTCCTCTGAACACCACACGATGGCGACTGTAACGCACATAACATAGGTACGCTCCTCTGAAATGATTGTCCCCTGCAATTATTATTATCCCTCAATCGAGTTCGCAATTCAGCTTGCTAACGTTAGCTTAAACAAACGTAACATGCAACGTTAGCCTAACCTAAAATGCTCTACGGCGTACCTTTCATGTGGCTCGTCAGCGCAGACTCTCCCATCGTTATTTGTTGCAAACTTTGCAGGAGGCTACTCGTGGGCTTGACCCTCGTCTTAGCCATGGCTTGTATTTATCTTCTGCTAGCCAACGCTCGTTGAAACTGCAACCTCCTGGCACACAGTCATCTATCACTCTCATCAGAATGCCCAGGTCACACGTAACACAAACACTTGCAGGTCTCGCGCATAGCGTGGGAAGGTGCAGCGGAGCTGTTTTATGTAGAAGCAAGCAATTCTTTTCGTTTAATCTAAAAAGCGAACTATTCAGTCAGACAGCAATTTATTGTAAAAGTCAAGCATTTACATTTTCAAGCACTTTATCTCAATTTCAAGCACCATTCCCAAAATGCAAGCACTTTCCCAACCTTCAAAACACCACGTCAAATTTCAAGCATTTTCAAGGATTTCAAGCACCCGTACGAACCCTGTTTACTGTATTATTAGTGTCTAATATTACTGGGGATTTCGGAATGGTACTGGATTTTGATTTATTGTATCCGCTTCATATCGCAATATATTCCCGAAGTCTGAAATGCAAATATGTCCCACATTCCCACATTCACCCTACATTTAATCATTCAAACAAAATCATATTTCGTTTCTTTTTAACGAAATAAATGTGGTTTAATCCACATAATTTACTGTGTTAATTGTGTACTGTAGTATTGTGCACATTACTTTTCGCTGCTTGTTGCACCTGGTTAGAAGCTAAACTGCATTTCGTTGTCTCAGTACCTGCAATATGTGCAATAACAATAAAGTTAAATCTAATCTTGAGCAGGAACAAATATATTTATACTTAGTCCATATCTGACATAAACGATTAAACACATTTGTGCATTCTTTAAACCGAGTCAAGCCGAGTCCGGAGGCGGCGGCACATTAAAGTGTGCACCTGATTGTTTAACTTGAAGGTGCCTGATGACATTTAATCATTCAAACAAAATCATATTTCGTTTATTTTTAATGAAATAAATGTGGTTTAATCCACATAATTTAGGCCTACTGTGTTGATTGTTTACTGTAGTATTGTTTAACTTGAAGGTGCCTAATGCAGAGTCCTGCACGGGTCTGATTTTCAAGACCCGCTCCCGCCCCGCGACGTGCAATACCGAACCCTCCCCGCTACCCGCACATATTGCCAATTAGTTCCGCGACCCGACCCGTCGGCACAAGATCCGCAACCCGACCCGAACCCGCATAGCCTAGCCCAGGGGTCTCCAACCTTTCTTCATCTGAGAGCTACTTTGAAAAAATGAAAGTGGCCAAGAGCTACTTGCATCACATCGCTTACATGTATTCACGTAGCACTCATCAGTTGAATTAAGCTACTTTTGTGTGAAATCAATACCTAAAGCTTATCTAAAATCTTAACTTCACATCAAGGTCCAAGAAAAAGACAATTTCTCATGTATTAATATGGACAACATAGTAAGTACTTCACTGAAGATTCACATACATGTCCAAGAGCAAATTACAATGTGTTCACTTCTTAGTATGGCCCACATAGTAAATACATCGCCTTAATCACCACCTTGCAAGCATCTTATGGCACGTGTGTAAAATAAGTGCATTCACTCTTTTTTACAGTCAGTGAGATAACTGGCGCTGCATGGAGTCACCATACAGGTGTATGCTGGACCCACTTAGGTTCACTAATAGTCATTTACATGTTCATCAGTTGGTCTTGTTCTGTATTTACATTTCATTCATGCCAGAAAAAGCTGCTTCACAAAGGGAAGTATACAGAACCAAATAAAGCAGACATGTTCAGTGCTGCTTGGTGATGTTCTTATAGTTTTCTGGGCGTACAAGGCTCCAGAAATGTTGTGAGTTTTGCTGAGACTTGAGCTGAACATGATTTTGGAGATTTATAATCTCCATCTCCACAGGATCGACACTGAACAGTGCAGCCATCTTTTCTTCTTCTTCGTGTTGACATGAAATTATAAACCATAATTAATCAATTGTATAGGTCTAGCCTCCCTATATCTGTGTGTGACATTTTTCCATCCTCAAAAACAAAAAACTAATACTTCTGCAGTCTAGCTGCAGCTTCTAGCAACGGTCTTCTCTTAAAAAAAGGAGACTGAATGTCCTGAATGTGGCATCACACACATGACTTGAGTCTGAACAAAGCAGACAACAGGAGTCTTTACAACAGCATTATAAAAACAAAAATAGTGCATGTGGGTGCACACTTACATTCTCTGTCTTACTGTTACATGAATCCCATGAATGTATGAGATTAAGTTAGCTTCATCATCTCAATCAGTGATTAAGTGAATAATAAAGGTTCTATCAGGTCACTATCAGCCTGTCACTCTTATTAGTAGTTATTTTCAGGAGGGGGCGGGGCTTGGAGGAACAGAGAGGAGACAGTGATCGCGGAAGCTTTCCTCCTGCCTTCACAAACTTTACACACGTATTTATCAACTGAAAATAGCAAGAGGACATTCATACTCTGCAATCCAAGACTTGATTAAATCCACCAAAAACCTGACATGACGATAACGAGTGTTTTTCAAAAACACAAATCCCTGCTGTGTGTCTCTGAGCCGCAGCGATGCGGACTGATTCAGAGCGGGTCATTCTGCTGTTGGTTCTGACTGGTGCTGCTGGAGAAAGCAGACTGCTCTGTGTGTGGTGTCGCTGTGTCGCTGTGTCGCTGTGCCGCTGTCACATCTGCTCCTTGATCTCTGCGTCACCGACCAATTGTATATTTGTGTGACAGAAACAATTCTAAAATAAAAACACTTTATTGTCCGGCCCGCGGCCGAAAAATCAGGAAGCAACGTTACTACGCTATAATCGATGATCGAGCGGCGAGCTACTGAAAAGCTGCCCGCGAGCTACCGGTAGCTCGCGATCGACGTGTTGGAGACCCCTGGCCTAGCCTATATATGAGTAGTGAAAACGTGCAATTATTAACACATGCAGTTGCATATTTGTCTCAAAAAGCGTGGGATGTTGGTTATTTTCTCCATCTAGGATGAAACCAAAAGCCTCCCAGACGTTGGATTTCGCTCTTGAGGAAGTGTTATTGAAAATGCTGTATTCTCCACTTTCACCTCAGCCATTTCGAATGTGGCGCGCACAGCAGCAGATTGATGCGCTGCAGAGGTTATGATTATGCACAGTCCCGCGGGGGAGAAGTCTGAGGATTTAAACATTCAACTAAATTATTATTATTTTAATATATTTATTATGCAATACCCGCGACCCGACCCGCATCATCTTTGTTTTACCCAGAACCGAACCCGGAAAAAAGCGTTTGAAAAAATACCACCCGCGAATCACCTTTTTTGCGGGTCACCCGATGCAGGACTCTGGCCTGATGTGAACATTTCCAGAAGAACTCTAGCTTGAATGGCCTTTGTATGTATACAGTAGGCCTACAGTATAGCCCAGGGGTCGGCAACAGGCGGACCGCGGTCCGGATCCGGACCCAGACGCCGACCTATACGGACCCGGAGCTATAATCAATACATTAATAGGGGATTTTTCGGCGCCTCCCGCTTTTTTAACGCTGATTTGGGCGACTTGTGTAATTTGTGGAGAACCGAATAGTTTTCGTTTTGGGGGTGGGGAGTCCATCCGTCAGTCCGACTGACGGACAACTTCTCACTTCAAAAAAGAAGAAGAAATCTAGACTGCAAAAATAATTAAACAAGCGAGTACCTGTTTTTCCTGGCCAGGTTCCTTGAACACAACACAAGCGTAACGTGTCTTCACGTGGTATATGTCTCGTCTGAAAGGAGTGCTGACAGAGAGCACCGGAACGCCGCTCCAGCCCTTAAAATATTGCAGTACCCATAAGGAGCCGTATACATGCCGCAGTGTTGGCGTGGCTGTGTCTTTAGTTGTAAGCACAGTGGCGATCTGTTGTTATTAGCATCTGGTTAGCTAGCTATGCTAACGAATTTAAAGAGCTTTTCGACAACCAGGTGGAAGAGAGCTCTCTATGAGAGGCTCAAATAACCTCAGCTCAGTGAGGTTAAGGCACACCTTGATATGATCAATATAGTTAATGAGACTAAATGAAAAACAGGTATAAAATACTATATGACAGTAACAAAAAAGTTGTTAAAAATAACAAGAATAGAGTTTAAAAGGGGAGTGATTTGTAAAATATCCAAAAAAAAAAAAATGCTTACAGTTCTGTTTCATATGGGTGTTGAGAGATGTATCCATAGATCTCTTCATGTTGCTCTCAAAGTGCACCAGATTGATGCTTTTAACTTCAATATTTAAAAAAAAATCTTCCCGGGGGAGCACGCCCCCGGACCCCCATAGAGGAGGTTAGGTCCCCCCCCCCACTTAAATCATGTTCACATGGATAGGATACTAAATACATTTGCACACATCTTGTGTCCATATCTTTCTGTGTTGGTGGTCATGTCACACCGTGCACGTGCATGCATGCGTGAGTCATGGTGAGATATCTGGATTAAGAGGTTGCTTTTTCTTTGCACAGCATGAAAGACAGGCCAAATGAATGGGCTGTGATTTTAGTTTTCTTAAGCCGAGGTTGAGTTCAATAATTTGTACGGCCCTCGGAGGATGTTGTAAAAATTGAAAGGAAAAAGGTCCCCACCACCCCTACTGTAAATAATAATAAAAACCCTTGATTTATAACATCTCTGTCTCCTATTGATCTGAGTAGAATAGCCAGTTAATTGAAGCATTATAGCACAGGCCTTTGTCAGATGGTGTATTACTCTGTTTCTTTTCTGCTTCGTATAGTTCTCTCTTTTTTCACCATACCTGTGTTTGCATCACTGTAACCAATGAGCACCTGCATGTGTATGAGAATGGCCCTGACACCATTTCAGTCCTGGTTTACAAACTCCTGGCAGGACAAGCTCAAGCTCAATTCTCACACTGAATTTTAAAAAAGTGAGTGAGGGACTGCAATATAAGAGGGAAAGAAAGAGAAACTTCAATTGTTATGATGTGTAAAGACTGATGTTGTTCTATAATCGGCTGAAACTGTTAAGTCATGATCTGAAACGGTTAACAAAGAAAAAGGGAAACTCAAGCTGCCGCTACACTTTATTTGATTTATCTAAAATTAAGCACTTTTAAACACATATTTTCAAAAGCTATTTTATTTATGTTGTCTATTTTATTTGTAAATGCAGCCCGAGAGGAACATTACACATATCCACAGTATTTAAGTAATGTTAATTTACAATAAATATTGTTGTTTTTGTACTTTCTTTATTTGATTGGCAGTCAGTTGTTGATTACATGCAGACGTTGATAAAGCTACAGGTCACTTCAATATATTTCACACTAATTCATGAAGCAAGTTAGACATTTTGATGTTCCGGACCTTTGCATGGGGACATTTTCTCTAACTGGACCTCGTTGAATTTTAGTTGAAGACCCCTGGTATAGCCCAACCATGTACACCTTCCTTTTTTCCCGTCCAAAGTTTGAATTGGATAAAGGTAATGGTTATTGATGGTGCCTATTGTATAATAACTGTGATTTATATTGCTTTTCAAATGCATATATGGCCACCCATTTACACGGCTCTTCCCGTCAATAATATGAATAGATTAGATTACTTTACATTTCTGCAAATGAATTTTTAATCACACACGTCTCCCCACGTCTCGAAAATGATAAATAAAATAAAAAGAGGAAACAATTTTCAAGTTCAGTTTTCAACGTTTTATTTAAAATAACTGACATAACAGACACCATATATTGTAGGCCTATCTGCTGCGGAAACCAGGACGCTATTTTGGGATCTGTTTTTAGGGGGCTCCCTCTCATTTACCCGGATCTTATGCCACTGGTCAATGTTCAGATTTGGGAACCAATTGGAAACATAGGACTCAATCTTTTTCAACCTCTTGATGGGAAAAAAGGAAGGTGTAAATGTATGAACACCAATGAGCACTCAGCTCGAGATACCAGCGAGTCGAGAGAGAGAATGATATCTGCATTTTCTCTTTTGGTTTGATTAGGACACATCCTGGGGATTGTGTTTACAAACATTGACCAGACCGCTCACAAGCCCCCACCCGCCATGTTGCCTATGCTGTCCTGTGTTTAAAACGAATTGGCCATCGGAATGTGTGGAGGAAGGGTCACCCCCCCCCCCACACTCTGTAGGTTTTCTTTGCATATTTCTATGCCGTAATTCATACTGGTCCTCTCACGCACATACATTCTCCTTACAGTATACATATAGGCTATATGAGTCCGTGTATCTACGGACCATTTGTTTTTCTTTATTAAAAAAGTAAACGGAAGAGCGTCTGAGAGGCGTTTTTGCCCTTTTGCTTTTTACCTTACTAAATGGTCTAATGATCAGTGGAGCGAGGGGGGGGGCCCGCGAAACTCGCGGAAGTGATTTCAAAACAAAAAGCACTCGTTTGCTTGGAACAAAGAAAACGGCCAAGACACACATTGAGTCTAGAAAATGAATGTTATTAAGGGCTGTAAATATAATAAGCCTGTGTCTAAAATTGACAACAGGCTTATTATATTTACAGCCCTTAAGATACACTTTTGTGTTTAACAGCTGACCACCATGACATACTTTGTTTTAGTAGATTTCGCATGAGAGCAACATTTATAAATATGAGCATTACATTATATGAATATGAGAACAAAATGCATGAATGTGTGAGTGACAATATATGAATGTGTGCATTGAGATATGATAATATGAAAAGTGAAAAACAATGAAGACTTAACGTATTCATCATAATTAATTATATTTATTTCGTATGGATGTAGGATTTTTGACTTTGTTTAGAGCAGTGATCTACTATATGAACATTTTGGACCCAAAATCACACAAAAAAAACGTAAAAACAGATTTTGAAAATGATTTTATTTTTCATAACACAAACATACACAACGAAACCATTTAAAAGCTGGAAATATATACATGGGATGTCACTATGATAATGTGAAAGTTTGATTGAGGTAGCATGGGATTTCATTCTGATAAGGCAAAAGTGTTATTATAAATATAATACAAATATATATATATATATATACACATTATGTACAAAAATCAGTTTGTTCTGTCTTTATCTGTGTCAAGCTTCAAAGCGGTTTCTGTCAACTACGACACAGAGGGCAACATCACAGATTCCTCCTCCTCCAGGTCAAAAAACAAGCTTAAAGCTTGACTCACGTTCAGAGTTCTCTTCATCATAGTTGAATCTTCAAAACTCTAAATCTATCTAACTATATCTAAATTCTCAATGTTTGTCTGTCACTTTACTTCAATCGCAGTCTCTCTTCGTCTCTCTTCGTCTCCCGCCGCCTGTCTTCGTATATCTTCGTCTCTCTCCATTTCCCGCTGTCTCTCTTCGGTTCCCGCCGTCCCTCTTCGTCTATTTTCGTCTCGTTTCACTCCGTTTACCTGATTACCTCACCCCCTCCCTGGTAAATACATCCTGTTGAGCAGAATCTACAGTTTCCAGTATTTTCCGTTTCGTAAAATGATAAAATACGGCGAAGATATTAAAATATGTGCTTCCATTATTCATACTTCTGAAATATATCTGTATTAACTTTATATCATCGTATGTCCGTGTTTATTGGGTATTTTTGCATGAAACAAAGACTGGCATATAGTTTCAAGCGAGTACTTTCGACAGAAATACACATATACATCCTGTTGAGCAGGATCTACAGTTTCCAGTATTTTCCGTTTCGTAAAATGATCAAATGCAGCGAAGATATTCAAATATGTGCTTCCATATTTCATACTTTTGAAATGTATTAACTTTATATCATCGTATCTCCGTGTTTACTGGGTCTTTTTGCATGAAACAAAGACTGGGATATAGTTTCAAGCCAGTACTTTCGACAGAAACACACGGCAATGTTGTCCGGACTGTTGTTTTTATGCGGCACCGGCTTGAACAGGTCATGTGATCTGATCACGCCGGCGTGACGGTCGACTCCAAAGGGTTAATATTAAATACATATAAGTATTTTTACAACTTGTATTTAGAAATACTCTGTTGTAATTATTGATGCATACATGTGTTCATCCATTCAATGTGGCATCTGCTATAATGGGGTTAATGTATGATATTACTTAATAATACAATACATTATAATATATGATAATTACATTTTAGTTTTATTCATTTCTTATTTCATAGTTTCTCATTATTATTATTTTTATCGCTCATCTTATTTTTGATTTTATTAATCTGTGTGAATCTGTGCCGTCCTGTTTTTCACTCTCACCCTGTTGCTGTTTGAACTACTGAATTTCCCCACGGGATTAATAAAGGTCCATCTTATCTTATCTTAATGTATAAGTTGATTTACTTCAATCTACTGTACAATATTACAAGAAATATACTGCATAAAGCAAACTATATACTTTATTTGATCTAAAATATTGATGTTTCTACAACACCCATTGTGTATTTTGTGAATGAAGCGCCATCTCATGGTTAAATCCTGTAATTGAACAAATGGGGAAATTGGGCAACGCCCTCTAGCAATTTGGCAACACCCCCAGCCACTGGCATCCGCTGGGCTTTTGACTGGGACACACCCATTTGAGTCTGATCTGGAGTGCTACATCTGTACATTACTACAACATTTGAACAATCAGTTCTTCCTCATTTTCCTCAATTGTTCATATTTGGTTTATTAAAATAATGATATTGTGGTCATTGTTAAAAAATGTCTGCTATTATTATAATAATACATTTTATTTTTAGGCGCCTTTCATGACACCCAAGGACACCGTACATTTAAATTATTATTACACTATACTATACTATTATTATGAGTATTATTATTTGTATAATGCACTTCCTGCCTTCCTGTCATTAGGAGTTAGACATGTAATGGCTATAGATCAGATTAGATCCTTCATTATCCTAAACTGCTGGGACATTTCCCTAAAGCCAATACCTTTATATTTTATAATCTTCACTTACTTGTCAGCATAGGTCGGCATTGATGTACAGAGCCGACAGAAGACCTTGTTTATATTGGCATCATATTGAAAGGTGCAGCCAGTGACGCGTCATAAAACCAGGAAGTAAGCGGCTGGTTCCCTCGACAAAAAGCAATGGGATTTCTCCACAGGGTTTTGGAAAATAGCTGGAAATAAGGTCTGTGGAAAACAAACCTGTTTGATAAATGCACGTTTTGTTCAGCCGGATAATCTCCACATGTCTACCCTACTTTTATAATGTTCGAATCATAAATCTAATCGATAGATTATAAAAAGGGTTTTAGGACGCGTCACTGCACCACTCTATAGAAGCCAACTCCATCGATCAAGCTGGCTGAAACGTTCCCTCCCTCTTCTTCTCATGCTCCCTGTCACTCTCCTTTAACTCCTCCGGTGACTTTCTTTTATTTGAAGATTGTTTTTTGCACGGCGCTTGGCCGGTTACCGCTGGTATTAAAAACATTTTGGCGAATGGTTAGGTGGCGCGATAGTCTGTAGTGAAGGAGCGCGCTACCGCTCACGGGAGCCTGCTCGCGCTGCGCAGCAAACAGCCGTTTGCTTTTCACCCAACAACGACAAGCGACTCACGAAACGCTATGTTGTAGCTTTAATAAACGAAACAATTTAACAAAATCGCTAGTCAAAATACCAATACTACAGGAAACATTTTTTTTTTAAACAATATTTTTAGTGGCCCGAGCAGGCAAGTGGAAAGTATGTTATGCTGGCCCGGGGTGTCTAAATAGTGCTTCCGGGCCAGCGGGCCATTTATAATGTCGAGCCCTGATAGGCCTACAGTGCTGCACCATCATTTATTAAAACAACATTGAAACTGAGAAACACTTAAATGCTACATTTAAAATGTTTACAATCCATCACTAAATTCATGGCAAACCAATTTTAACATCATGCAATAACACTAAGACGACATTAGTTGCATTGAACTGATCTTTTTAATAAGTTGTACAATTTAGTGAGAAACATGGGCTTGTGCTTCACTGAGGAACCTTTGTTATTCTCAGTGACAGGAAGGCCACTGCAGTTATTACACTTCACGTTTTGAAATATGTGTAACTGTTAATATAAAACCCACACTGCTCAAACAGCGAGTTGAGAAAGGTCATGTATTATTGCTACACAAACATTATCTCGCAGTCTTAGTGTCGCCAACTCGTTTCTAATATGCAAAAAGACAAACAAATGCGTATATGCTCGGTGTATTTTCGATCTTTCTGATCCAGACTAGATCTCTCTCCCCCGTCTGTGTGTGAGGGGGCGGGGCAGTTTACACACACGCAGCTGCTCCATGCAGCAACACACGGCGGGGATGGCGGAGAGAAGCGTCCAAGGTGTGGTTAAATGTTACCCGTCTTGAGGTGGACAATGCTCGTTGTCAAGAGTGTTTAGCATGTGAGGGCGGTAACACGAGCAATTTGTCTAAACATTTAGCAAAAGTGCACCACATTCAGACGGAGAAATGCACCGGGTTCGACTGTCTTTCTAGCTCTGTAGCCCCATCCACGAGTAACATTTCCACGTCAGGTGTTATGTATGCTAGCAGCAACACACGGAGTTAACACAATTATACAAACATGGGTTAATGATTAGAGGTAACTGAGTTACTCTTTATTTTGTTAAAGTTTCAGCTATTCTGTTTACAGTTCTGTCAACAGATTATTTAATATGATTTGTTAAAACATTGCCGTTTCTTTTGATGTGAAATATTATTTATTTAATTTAAATAAAAAGCAATGTCAATTTTGTAAACAATTTGTTAAGTTAATTTAATAATATATGTATTTTTGAATCAAGTATTCATCTTTGTCTTCATTGCTAGTTTCCACATGCCTAAAACAACCTCAAGCTAAATCTAAAAGTTGATGGCTAAATAAGAGCGTTTGAGAAATTGTGCAAGGCATACAGTAATAGTCGATTAATCGTTTCATTAATCGATAGATTAATCGATTATCAAATGAGTCGTTGGTTGCAGCCCTATTGTAGTTATCCCATGTATAAATAAAATGTGTTATTCAGCAACCCTTGCAATTTGGGACCACCCGCCTTAGCAGTGTGAGAAAAAGATTTGAGAGAGTACTTGTCCATGGACAGGTGAGTTTGGAAATGTACTTGTCCGAATACATTTTTCACTTGTCCAGAATGGACAAAAATTGGGGCCACTGGAATCTTCTTCTTCGCCATCGTATTTTACATTTTCCCACGGTTTTTACGACACCGCTAACGTAAGTGAGAGGTAAGATTTTACTGCATCACACATAGGGTTGGGTATCGTTTGGATTTTAACGATTCTGGTTCTGCTTTTCGATTCCGGTTCTTTAAGAGGGTAAAGATAAGTCCCATGACAAACTGGGAGAAAAATATATTTATGAAAACATTAAGTCAAATCTGTATTCCTATTTACAAATCACTTCATACCGTTTAATTTCTTACGGTTATTGAATACAATTATATAAAAATAATCTCTGCATTGTTTAGTTAGTTCTAAGTGGTGCAGTTTGAGAATGTACAATTGACCCAGTCTCCTCTGATGTTACACTGCAACCTGCCTGTGAGACAGATTCCAACCACACATGTCCAACACATAGGCCTAATAATAATAATACATTATATTTATAGTAGGGATGCACGATAATTATCCGATATTAGGAATTATGACGTCATCCCGATAAACCCGATACCAGTATTAATAGCCCCGATAATATAAAATATAATATTCACAAATCCAGCGCTCCCTAATACTTCGAACCTGATCAGTCACCTGAAACATCGCCATTGAAGCGTACGAAGACAATAATACAATACATTGTATGTGTGTGTGTGTGTGTGTGTGTGTGTGTGTGTGTGTGTGTGTGTGTGTGTGTGTGTGTGTGTGTGCACGCGCACGTTGGAGCTATGTGCAACTGAAGGCATATGCTCGAACCGGAGCTGCCTAGAAGCTGCAATCATGTTCATGTATCCGAGCTGAGTGTGCTGACTTCTCGTACAATGTCCCACTGTCTGCTTCCTGCATACAGTCAAGTGCTCGGTGCAGTTGTGGCGAAATGTCGCTCCTCTGTTTTCATTTAAACAGCTCCTTATATCCGTTAGCGCAGCTAGCTAGCTAGCACCAGATGCTAACAACAACAATGCACGTAAGGTCTCTCTCTCGCTCGCTCGGGCCACACACACACACACACACACACACACACACACACACACCCTCCCGGTCCTCCAGATGGCCAGTCGGTGCCTGCCGGTGAGCGTGGAATGCAAGCAGGCGGCAGGAGCGGGGCTGTCAGCATCAGCGTGTAGATGGTATTTTAAACTCGATGCGCTCTGAAACTACAGGGCGGCCGAGGAAAAAAATGTGTTAAAATAATTAGTGGCGTACATTTGTTTTATTATCGGTTATCGGTATCGGTCTTGAGAAGCAGGAAGTTATCGATATCGGTTTAAAAAAAACAATATCGTGCATCCCTAATTTATAGTCTATAGGCCTAGCGCTTTTCTATAACTCAAAGACGCTTGCACGCTTACACATGTCCTGCAATACACATGCTGCAGCTGCCCAGCTGCTCACTGTTTGTAAAAGTAAATAAATAGTATTTTCATTTCAATAATGTACTTTCTATACCCTGCTTCATAAACAATACTGACATCCCTGTGCTCCTCCGAGTCTGGGGGTCCGGGGATGTGAGGACAGCGCGAGGACACAGACAGGGAGGCTGCTTCACTCAAGTCCAGACCTGAACCCATGGCTTGTGTCAAGTTGTGTGAGTAACTAAAGTGAACTTATTGTGAGCTAATTATTAATTGAAAATTAACTCATAATCAACTCAAATTCAAACTCCTCAGGTTTATTGTGCTCCCTTCCAACTTGTGTCTACATTTCTCTAAAAGTACAAATGTAAAAAAAAAAATGTTTTGCCACAAATGACTTATGACAGCAACTACAGTGAACTACTACAAAGTTCAAACATTTATTTTATTTACCAAACTAAAGTAACCAAACAGTCCCTGAGCTGACTGAGCCTAAATCCCTAAAACGTTGCTGAAAGGTAGAGTGTAGAGTAGACTATACACATTACACTGTTACTATACAGTATAGGCTACACTGTAGTGACTGTACAGTCAGAGTTTACTGTACTGTCTGTACACCATGTCTTTTCTACAACTCTACATGTGTACATTATACAGTACATACTACATACATAGTGATGTACATACTGTTAGAAATTCAAATCAATGTTGATATGGCGTAATTTTGAATTAAATACACTATTTAATTTAAATCAGTTTTATTCTGAAAAAAACGGAAGTTCACACTATTTACTTAATACTTTCATTCTGAAAATCCTTCATTTCCGGTTAGCATTAGCATGTGGCGAAACGCTACGTCTTCAAACCGTGAATCGAAGGTGAAATGACATGTGATGTTGTACACTGAGCACACTGCGATTAGCACTCATTTATTGACGCTGAATAACGTTCATCAGGGAATGTTTAAATAACCACAGACACCAGAATATACGTAAGTGCTAGTTTTTTTGCGAGTCCAAGTACCGGTTCCTGACGTTCCGGTTTTAACCGGACTTAAACCGAAACTTTTTACAAGTCCAGTACCGGTTCGGCGTACCGGTACGCAGCACTAGCTGTTACGGAGCATAGAGAGAGAGAGAGAGAGCTGCGGTCCACGGGGCTCGGTCTTGCCTCCTGTCCTCACAACTCTTATTAATCCCGGTACCGGATAATTGTTATTTGTTCCTACTCGGAACCGAGTTTTGCTTCACAACCCTGCCAATGTGCTACACTTAGGGCTGGGCGATTTCACGATTAATTTGCATTTTTACTTTCCTACGGTTTGTGAAATGGCTGAACCGAAAAATCACGATTTTAAAACATTTCTAGACTCCGCAGATTTGTTTTGCTTTAAGGGACTCCGTAGTAGCTTACTCTCTCACTTTCCAGAACGCGCACAAAACTCAGCCACATTGCCTGTGACTACCCGATCTGCAGCTCTGCAGCTCTGCCCGATCTGCTGTTGTTATGCTGTGTTCGTTGTTGAGCATAACAGAGGACTCATACATTGTACATTACATATATAACTAAACACGCCTTTTCTCCTCCTTATCTCTTTCATGACTTTTCATTTAATATGGTTTTGAACACTGTAATCAATACTCAATACAGGAAAAACGTCACGGCTGGTTTCATTTCTGGTAGTTCCGGATGTTGTCTCATGCTACCCACATCTGTAAACAAACGTATTCAAATAAACTGTACATTCATTTAATATTCAGCAATAATAATATCTCGACGCATGTGCAGAGCTGCAGATCGGGTAGTCACATAGCCTACTACAATCACATTCACCGCTTTACCGACAGACGTACCATAAAAATGTCCACGAACACAGATGAAGAACTCATTCCTAAAAAAGGTGCTACTTCAGTTGTATGGAAGTGGTTCGGGTACAAGCGGTCATACATAGAACAAACAACTGTTCTGTGTAAGGTCTGTAGAAAGACAACTTCCTAGAAAGTTAAAGGGATGTTATTTTGTTTGAGGGTATTTTTTTATTATTCATTTCATTATCATTATTTATTATTTGTTGTATTTCATTTTACAAGTTTTTTCAGGGATGGCATACAAGAGATTTTTTTTCCAGTTTGATTTAAAAAAAATCTTTGCACATTAATGACAGCCAAGTGCCGTGGTGCTGTTTTTATTTTATTTTTTTTATTCTTGAACAACTGATTTGTTCACATAGGCCTAGACTACTTGGTAATCTTATTTATTATTATATATGTATTGAAATGTTGCCTTGGTCTGGTTTGTTTAGAAAAAAACAGAAAAAAAATCGAGGTTTAAATCGAAAATTGTCCATTAGTTAGAAAAAAAAATTATTTTTAGGCCAAATCGCCCAGCCCTAACTACACTTCCCGCCCCGCTCCGACCCCGCCCCGTCTAGTACAGAAAGCGGCGAGATGCATTTCCTTAGGAATCGACAAGCAGAACCGAAACTAACATTTCGAAACGAACAATGGCGGACACGTACAATTTGCGAATGAGTTCTGCCTTTTGTAAACTGAATTTATCAATAATTTGTCAATAAATCAGGGCGAAAAACATCACTTGTCCGTCGGACAAGTCAATTGAAAGATCTACTTGTCCGATATTGTAAATAACACGTCCCGGACGGTGGGACGTGTACTTTTTCGCACACTGCCTAGTATATTTCAGATCTGTGGGAAACACTGCATATGCATAATGCTGCGCTATACTTGCGGCCACACGCCATTGCCAAGCAACGCTTATTGTTTAGGTGTCCTTTGATAAGCAGGCAGTCATATAATTAACTAGAACTAGCTAGATCTGACAGATTTGGACATAAACGCGAGTGAAGTCTAACCGGACGAGAGAGAGATCAGATCAGCTGCTGCTGACGGAGAACATGCAGCTCTGCATGATCACAGCTCCGCCGCTGTGACGGACCGTTGAGTGGAGCAAAATTAAATACACTAAGAGTTAGACCTAACACACTTAGCTAGTTTATCTACTCTGGAACTAGCTAAACAGTTATAACTATGTGTATTCTTTACTGTCGGGTCACTTATTACAGGTTCACAGGTTCAGCGAGCTGCACGAGACTGACGGGCAGTCAGGAGAGGGAGAGGAAAAGAGAGCACCCCGTTTACTTTTCCCATTTTATTATCCAGAATGACTGTAAATCTTTGAATAAAGTAGTTAATCTACTATTAGTAGTTTGTTTAAATGCATTACTTATGTTGTTTTTTTCATTAACATAAAATTCTCACGTACCCCCTGCAGTACTCCAAAGTACCCCTAGGGGTCCGCGTACCACCATTTGAGAACCACTGCCTTAGAAACTATAACTAGGCGCTGGCACAAATGCAATGCTTCAGCTTCCTACAACTTTAAAGCTGTGTGGTCGTGGCTCTATGAAGAGTCGTTCATATTTTTCTCATTCATTTCATACGTTTAGAAGGGGGGAACATAGTCTAAAAACAGTTAGCTTTTGTTAATGTTACCTCGAGCCAAACTTGTGAGACTTGTTTCTGAAATCCCTTTCTCTTAAAGTGAATACATAAAAATCAAACAATGGAGATTACCCTAAAACTAACCACTGGATTGCTTGTCTAACATGACCTAGCCATAAATGAGGTAAGGGTGGGAACAATCAAACGCACCCTCCCAGGCACTGCGTGTTAGCGAAGTACAACTGGGATTTCGAAGAGGAAGATATGCTTGGTCAATTCTTAATAAAAAAGAAAAACCAACAAATTGAGCACAGTTTTCATTAGCAGCGCATAGCTACAGCTGCGGAGCTTTGGTCAATACCGCTAACAGTTTATTTCCTCAAAATGGTACATATCGCTGAATCTATATTTTCATCTTCAGGTGATTAAATCTGCAATGTCCCTGCACAATAAGATTCGAGCATTTTGTAATCCAGTGAGGAAATTCAAGACCAGTAAATGATTGATATACTAAATAACATTTTAGTGTTTTCTTCAAACTCAGACTCTCTGCTGCAGCTGTAAAAGACAAAACAATTGTCTGATGATCTTTGTTGAACAAGGTCTGATTGTCCTGTACATGTACAATGTGTGGTATTTTTAAATACTTTTCTAAACCACATTCAATATTATGTTAGTTATTACTCACATATCAAAGTCTTTTCATCTGCAAGATGGAAGAATAGCTGGGTGCTGCCTGGAGAAACTGATGAGGAGTCACCGGCTGGCGTCAGCAGCTTTCCACACAAAGCAATCACATCTTCTCTTCTATAGTCCTCACTGTCCACTGGTGCTCTGTCAAAAGAGTGAACATCACAGCTGTCATGTTAACCCTTTGTTACATAACATACAACCAACATGCATCAAAAGTGTCCCGAATTAGTTTTATTGTAAATATCTTTGCAATAAATGACTTTAATCATTCAGGATTCCAGGTATTCCTCAATTAACCTGTTTTGGATCAACATCAATTCAAATTTTTATTTTTCCTTTCTTACTTTTTGAATACAAATCATGTTTGTATCACTACACTTCTAAGGCACAACATGGGTCAAACATTACTCGAATTATTTTTGCTATGTTATTTCATGCATAGCTGAGTGTTTCTTTACTATACATTTTCAAATCTATTTCTTTAGTCATTAATATTCAAAGTATTAATTAAATACCTTGTTTTTGATTACCACAAATCATTATTTTCATTCTCCTGTTCTTAAATGATGAACTCAAATGGTTTATACCAAGTGTGATAAAAATGCAACAAAAATACATAGGCCTACTATAATAATAATTTTGTTAAAAATAAATATTTTAGCAGTGATTTGGACCAAGCATGTATGATGTAGTAATACACAAAGTATTTTAGTTCACACAGTGTGACATTAGCTAGTCATGTTAGCTTGTAATATATAGAGCAGAGCTAACTAGCAAGTTAGCCGAACGTTAGCGGTTAGCCATTTATGCTATGCTAGCTGTTGGCTACGGAACATTAACAAACTAGATTCCGCTGTAAGAAAGCTGTGAAACGTTACATTAAACTTGGCGACAACACTGTGACACCCCGCTGCATGTTTATGTGTAATTATCCAGTGTTGGAGACGAGAGGGTGGGGGCAGCACTGCAATAAACTGTAAACTAATGTTAGCAGCCACCTGTTAAGCCAGGTTTCCTGGGCGCAACATCTTGCAAGAAACAGCATCTCAGGGCTTCTTAAGATTTAACAACCTCTTAATGATGCATACCCACTTAACGGGAAGAAACTCAGCTAACTAGAAGAAGAAACGTAACCTTAAATAAAACATTCACAAACTAAGGATTATCTAAATACATGTTTAACTCCATTACAGTTGCAGGACTCACCAGATCTCAAGTCTTCTGTTCTTTGTTGACGTCCCGATGCTCATATTTAACGTGTAGATGTAAAACGATCCCGATATGAATCCATAAACTCCTGCAGCAGACATACAGCTGTAGCTCCAGCAGGAGGAGAGTGAGACCCGCTCAAACTGACGTGGATGTTTCTAATGTGAACGACAGGCGCGGACAGTTCTCATTGGCAGGTTTCTTCGATTACGTTTATATTAACCAATCAGGAGTGTTGTGGACTCGTTCCAAACATGCCTGGGCTGAATTCTATTTCAAGCGCCGTAGCTCTGGCTGTCGGCCAGAATCTGAAAATCATACATTATACTGCATGTAAGACTATAAGGACTGTATATTGACCAATGGAAGAAAAAAACACAGCAACAGAACATATAAATAAAAACAAGGATAACTGTGACTTATTGTTGAGTAAATAACAGTGTGTGTTTTAAACTTTGGTCCTCCCTTCAGAGATTCCTCCACTTTCTATGATTTTTATTTTTTTTAATGATATTGTCAACTGTAGATGTTTACAATATTGTAAAAAAAATGCACCAGTAGTAAAATATTTACTTTAAAAAAAAAAAAATGAAATAAATGTTATTTGTTGTTATTGTCAAAATACTTAAAATAATGTTTTGGGTTGTTAATTTATAGTTCATATCTGTAATTTTACAGGATTTTGCAAGTTATTTAAAAAAACATGATGACTAATAAAAAACATGAATTATTTCCTGTATAATTAGGATCTTTTTTTACAGTGTATAGAATGTCTCAGTTCAAATCTTCCAGACGGTTTGAGAAGGCTATGCTACAGCAGGGGTCCCCAAACCCCGGGCCGCGGACCGGTACCGGTCCGTGGGTCATTTGGTACCGGGCCGCAGAGAAAAAATAAATAACTTACATTATTTCCGTTTTAATTATAATCTGAGTTTGAACAATGTTTTATTTTGAAAATTGACCGGATTCCCTCTGTTACATCCGTCTATGCCGCTAATCCGTTGCTGCTAAAAATGAAACCCACAAGCTAGCAAAATGAGTAAAAAACAAACATCTTTGGAAAGTTTCTTTGCGAAGGGAAAAAGGCCCAGTGAGGAGACAGAAGAAGAGCCTACGTCTTCCAAGGGAAAAAAAGCTGCATTTAACAGACAATACCAGGAGTCCTACTTAAAGTATGGATTTATCGCGACAGGTGATGCCCGCGCACCAAGCCCGCTCTGCATAATATGCGGCAACCGGCTCTCTAATGAGGCAATGAAGCCTTCAAAACTGCTTCGCCACTTGGAGACCAAGCACCCTGCATTAAAAGACAAGCCTTCGGAGTATTTTGAAAGAAAAATGCATGAACAAGAAGGACAGAAGCAATTCCTGAGGGCAGCCACATCAACAAATGCGAGTGTACTGAGAGCATCATACTTGGTGGCTAACCGTATTGCTAAGGCTACGAAGCCATTCACCATTGGTGAAGAATTGATCCTGCCCGCCACTATAGACATTTGCCGTGAACTTCTAGGAGAGGCTGCGGTTAAAAAGATAGCACAGGTGCCTCTTTCGGCTAGCACCGTCACTCGGCGCATTGAGAAAATAGCAGAGGACATTGAGACACAATTGTTGGAGAGGATTAATACATCACCGTGGTACGCACTCCAGGTTGACGAGTCTACAGATATTGACAACAAGGCAATACTACTTGTTTATGTGCAATATCTTTATCAGGAGGATGTGCATGAGGATATGTTATGTGCTCTATCGTTGCCAACCAAAACCACAGCCGCAGAACTATTCAAGTCGCTGGATGATTATATATCAGGAAAACTGAAATGGTCCTTTTGTGTCGGCATATGTACAGACGGAGCTGCTGCCATGACCGGACGGCTGTCTGGTTTAACTACTAGGATTAAGGAGGTTCCACCTGAATGTGAGTCTACGCATTGTGTCATTCACAGGGAAATGCTGGCTAGCCGAAAAATGCAACAAGTCCTCCAACTCATACGACCAAATGGGTCGATTGTTTAAGAACCTTATTACGACCAAATATGTTGTTTGTTCAAGCGCTTAATACGACCTATAATTACGTTTTAAAATTGTCGGCCTCTAGTGCTCCCGTTCAATGCAAACGTTACAGAGGGTTGTTTATTCACAAATAACCCTCTCTGTAAAATCCTAAATTGTAGGATAGTTTGGCCATTAAAACGCTTTATGATTAGATTTCTAGCGAGAAGTATATATTGTACTTTTAGAATCCACGTCCAGTCGATATGTAGGATCTATAGTTTGATAGATATTACGAAGATGATTTGAGGTTTCGTCAGGACAACGTGTATATGCGGCAAGCTTCCATGTAAAGTTACGGGTTGAAAACAGTATTTCCGGTCTGGCCGTTTTCATAATAAAACCAATGATCAAATGATTTAACAGTGATATCTGCACTACACATCCACTAAAAAACATCAGTTTATCCTAGTTAATTATACGACATTAATTGGTTTAAATTCTGTTCAATGCTTTTGTGTTTTTCCCATAGGTTTTTCTCTTTCGATTCTGAGAGACACCTTTCTGTTTTCAGAGGTTTTGATAGGCTAAAATCACGCCGCAATGCACGTCGGGATATGGTGTTTATGTGATATGAAATCGGAAAGCATTCAAGAGTGCTCTTGCTTTTCTCTTTGAAAGTCATCACATAACGGCATTGCAATACACGGTTCGGCTGCATTAAATATTACAGATCTGCCGTAGATATGTATTTATAGAGCCCTGATCAGAAGACCTTTTGACAAACTGGAAGTGATGCCGCCAAAACTGAATACGTGACGTGGACCATACATATATCAACAATTAAACAACATCTTCCATTTCTTTACACACAATACGTCTCCTTGCAGTATCAACACTAATTTGGCTGACTTTTATATTTGATCCAATTAGTAGATAGGCTGTGTTTACACCATAAAGGTGCACAGCTGATATAAAGGGACTTTTTTGTAGTTTTTAAAGATATTACTGATTTTCTGAACTACCTTTCCAACTCCTCATGCAGTTGACTGTTACAGGTCTATACAAGTTCATGGTACAATGCATAAGCTTCACATCGAGAGACTGAAACTGTATTTTCCTTTAACGTTCTGTTTTAATTTCCCAATAAAGTTTATAGTCATATTATGTACGATATTAATATGTTGTATTAACTAGACCACTGGTCTAAACCGCACCTCCTAGTGGTTAAAGCACGTTATTGAATTTAGTTGTAGAATAAGTTATATTTGATGAAAACATTTAAATATTAAGAGTAGCCTACATACAAAATAGGGGTCAATGATAGAAATATAGAATGGAAAATATCAAGAAGATACTGTAGTGATCTCTACAATAAAACAATTTAGTGCAGGACGTCCAAAGATATTAACAGGAGGATGTGCAAAACAGACAAACTGATAAGGCTGAATTTTACTCAGGTGTAACTAAAGTCTAATTTAAGGGTTGTTTATATTTCACATCATTAATCAGAATCTGCAAAGTAACAAAAATAAATGTAGTAGAGTAAAAATACCAGGTTAACCTCTGAATTGTAGTGGAGTAGAACAAAGTAGTACATGCTGCTGTAACAAAAACATTTCCCAACTTGGGATCAATAAAGTATATTATATATATATCTTATCTTAAGATGATCGATGGCTACTGCCATATTTGCAAAATGTGCCTCTGAACCTTGACAAGTGCATGTTTCCGGATTATCAATGAACAACAGGAGGGGTAGACATAAAACCATCTGTTAAATAAAGCTCTTCTGACCTTAGGTGTCATGTGGGTATATTATTTCACCATTTATTAATTAGAGGGAAGCTGGAGCCGGGGGCTGGACCCGTCCAATTCCAGTTTTGGAAAGTCTGCCGTGGTTCCATCCCATTTCAAAGAGCTGTTTGACAGCGTAACCTTGTCGCACTGCCACTCCAACATCCAATCACAGGGCTTGATGACTAATCACGGGGTTTGTAAAGCAAGGCGGATGTTGTAGTCCCAAACGATAGCTGGGGATTCTGGGTAGTGTAGTGTCTTCGGAAACTGTAGTGTCTAAACTCCTAAAAAACTATTTGTTTCTCTGACTCGAAGGTTAAAAACACAAAAGCATTGTACACCATTTAAACCAATCAATATTGTGTAATTAACAAGGATAAACTGATGTTTTTTAGTGGATGAGTAATGCAGATATCACTGTGTAATCATTTGACAGTGAGGGGAATATATCCGGTTTTATTATGAAAACTTCGAGACCGGAAATACTGTTTTCACCCACGCTAACTTTACATGGAAGCTGCCGCATATACACGTTATCCTGGCGAGACCTCAAATCATCTTCGTAATATCTATCAAACTATAGATCCTACACTTCCACTGGACGTGGATTCTAAAAGTACAATATACACTTCTCGCTAGAAATCTAATCAAAAAGCATTTTAATGGCCAAACTGTTCTACAATTTAGGATTTTCCAGAGAGGGTTATTTGTAAATAAACGGGAGCATGTTGTTTCTTACACGACCACTAGAGGTGCTACACTTTAAAACGTGGCTATGGGTCGTAATCTAAGGTGCTTAAACAATCGACCTATTTGGTCGTTTTTTGTAGGAGGACAGGCTGGAAAAATGCCACCGGAACTTAACAGCGTATTGAATGATGTCGTTAAAGTTATTAACCACATCAAAGCACACGCCCTTAACTCGCGCCTGTTCGAGCAGCTTTGTGAGGAGATGGATGCGGAGCACAGACGCCTTCTCTTATACACAGAAATAAGATGGTTATCCCGAGGGAGATCGCTGGCCAGAGTGTTTGAATTACGAGAGCCGCTGCAGAGATTTCTCTCAGAAAATAAGTCACCGCTGGCAGCACATTTCAGTGACGAGGAATGGGTCGCAAAACTCGCTTACTTGTGCGACATATTCAACCTGCTCAATGAACTCAATCTGTCACTTCAGGGGAAAATGACAACTGTCTTCAAGTTGGCAGATAAAGTAGCTGCATTTAAAGCCAAACTGGATTTGTGGGGACGGCGCGTGAACAGAGGTATATTTGACATGTTTCAAACATTCGCGGGGATTTTGGAAGAGACTGAGCCCGAGCTTTCATTCTCCCAGATGGTGCATGATCACCTGTCTTTGCTTTTAAAAGAGTTCGAGCGCTACTTCCCAACCACAAAAGACCCACGAACTGCCAAGGAATGGATCCGCGACCCATTTGTCAACAAACCAGGTGAATCAAGCATGTCTACGCAAGAAGATGATCAACTGCTGGAGATCGCAAATGACGCCGGCCTTAAAAGTATGTTCGAGACAACAACTCTGCCGGTGTTCTGGATTAAAGTCACGGCAGAATACCCTGAGATCGCCACAACAGCACTGAAAACCCTGTTGCCATTTCCGACATCCTATTTGTGTGAAGCGGGATTTTCTGCAGTGACAGCAACCAAAACAAAATTACGGAGTAGACTGGACATAAGCAACACACTTCGGGTGTCATTGTCTCCCATTACCCCTAGATGGGACCGTCTCGTTGCAGAGAAACAAGCTCAGGGCTCCCACTGATTTAGCGTTATGGTGAGCTGTATTTTTCATGCACTTTATATTTGTTTTTGTGTTGTATCTTATTTTTAAGGCATGTTTAAACGTTACCATAGCGACCAGAGAGTGTTAGGAGGCAGAGAGGATGTTACTCATGTTATGTTGTTGGTGCGATGTTCCGAGGTCGTTGATAATAAAGTTGCATACGAGTACACAGTGGATTCACGTTTAATATTATATTTATGAAAATACCACAGTTTTTATGCTGGTTGTATCATTTTATTTTGTGTATTTATCCGCCACACCTTAAAGGCCGGTCCGTGACAATATTGTCTGACATTAAAACGGTCCGTGGCGCAAAAAAGGTTGGGGACCGCTGTGCTACAGGACACAGCATAGTCTATTCTGCACATGTGCAATGCTGCACAATTGAAATGTTACAGTAATGGGCTATTACAGATGATTTTGAGTACAGTGCTTTACTGTGAAATAATAGTTAAAAAATGGGAAATCCAATTTACTGTAGTTTTATAGATATGTTGTTGTGATATTACAGGGGCTTTTGATTACAATATTTCTCTGTAATATGCTGTGAAATCCTTGCAATGTTTACAATGTTGTTGTGATATTACAACACTTGATGTGATATTACAGAGGATTTTGATAGCAGTATTTTATTGTGAAATAATAGTTAAATGCTGTGATATTCAAGGATACAGTCCTTTTTACATGTATTTGTTGGGATATTACAGGGGCCTTGATTACAATATGTCACTGTAAAATAATACTGTTAAATGTTGTGAAATGCTGGTACATTTTTACAGTGTACACAAAATAAGGTAGAAAACACAATAAAATACCAACATATCCCAATTTACACAGAAAATCAGGTCTTCATAAGTTTCATAATTCAGTAAATGCTTTTTATTACTGAGTCACATAAAAACGAAAAACACATTCTCACACTTTTCCTCTTCCTGGCTAGTTTTACACTGTTTTGATTGATGGAGGTTTTCTAAACACACATACTTCTTCTGTGTGTCTTCTTATCTGTTTCTTGTACACATACAGTTCACAAAGGTATAAAGAGACACAGAGACACAAGGACTTCTAACAAGGAAACACATCCTCCCCATGTCCTCTTTGTTGCATGTTGAAATGAACATGCTCGTTTGCATGCATGGGCTTATAACAGGAGTCATCTGTCACTCTCCATCATGGGATGAATAATACACGGGTCTGTCACAGATGCAATAAGCACACACAGCCCCGAGCCGCTGGTAAATGCACAAAAAGGTGAAACACAAGGCTCAGACAGGAAACACACACACACACACACACACACACACACACACACACACACACACACACACACACACACACACACACACACACACACACACACACACACACACACACACACACACACACACACACACACACACACACACACACACACACACACACACACACACACACACACACACACACACACACACACACACACACACACACACACACACACACACACACACACACACACACAATGTGAGCTGTGATTAATGTGCTGGAGCTCTGTTCACATGTGAAGCCATGGGTGCATTATTAGAAAATTAATGATAGAGGACTTTCTCCCCTTTGAGAGGTAAAGAGTGCTACACACACAGACAAACACACAAGCACATACACGCATACTCACACACTTACAAACAGGAAAAGAGAGGCATTATAAGAAACCTATGACAGACTTATTTATTTTTTCTTTGGTTTCATTACGTGATGGTTAAAAGAATAAATAAAACCACTATACAATTCTTTTTTATAACAGATAACCAGGCATCAAAATCAGCCCTGTTTACAGATTGACCAAATGTACAGTTTTTAATGTAATAAGACAGAGTACAAAAACATTTCCTTTTTTTCTGGAAAAAACATTCAGGGGGCCAAAATACAAACATTACAAGGAGACATTGTTGTTCAGAAGATGGATTTGAATCAAATCTTCCTTTAATATCCCACACATGTACACAGCACAGCACCAAAAGTAAAATTCTGTTAAGCTCCTCGTAAAGAGACACACAACTTGAACCCGCTATGCAAGAACACTGGGACGGAGACTTAGGTGAAGTGTCAAAAAGACTGGATTTAATAAGTCCACAAAAAAACAGGCAGGGGACAAAGCAAACTCTGAACAGAGTGGGGAGAACGTGGAGCAGGGCTGAGATGGAGGTTGGGCTGGACGTGGCAGGCAGGACGGAATGGAATGTGGAGTTTCTGGAACAGGCAAAAAACAGAACAGGATTAGCATACGAAAAAATCCAACAGGAAGAGTATACAAAAGCACTAGAAAATCTAGGAGTTTTAAGCAGCAGCAGGTGAGTGGTGGTAATCAGTGATGATGAGAAACAGGAGCGGAGGTGAGTTGGCGGAAAACGGAAAGTAGGTCAACCACGCCCAGCCAGGAAGACAGACAAACAGATGGACAAACAAACAGAAAAAAGGAGAAGGAGATACCGCAATTCCTCACAGTACCCCCCCCCCCCCTCAATAGGAGCCACGTGGCGACCACCAGGCTTGTTTGGATGAGCCCTGTGAAAGGCCCTCACCATGATTGGGTCCAGGACACGGGAACGAGGAACCCAGCATCGCTCCTCGAGGCCATAACCCTCCCAGTCCACCAGATACTGGAAACCCCTGCCCCGACGTCTGACGTCCAAAAGACGGTGCACCGTATAAGCAGGGTGATTGTCGATAATACGGGCGGGAGGAGGGGGTAAGGCCGGAGGGCTCAATTCACTGGTGTGAACCGGCTTAATCTGAGACACGTGGAAAGTGGGGTGAATTCTCAGAGCTCTGGGAAGCTTCAACCGGACTGCGGAAGGGTTAATGATCCTTAGGATGGGTGTAGGAGCCAAAACGTTGATTTATTATTTTGATTATTTAATCATTTAATGTATGTAATGGAGTATAATTTATTGGTGTCAGGTGATCGTGATCCGCAGCCACGGCTGGGCGGAGCGGCTGATTGGTGCTGCGATTGCCTCAGCTGATTAAAAGAGTCCTGCTGATTATACTCTGGGTTCTAGTTTGGTTGTGAAGCCACACGGTTTTTTGACCGCTGCATTGCACTGCAGAGAAGAGAAGATTTGTTTATTTAAATGACAAACACTGTTTCAACCTCGTCTGGTAAGATACCTTCATGTGTGTGTTTTAAAGAAGAGAACGACCAGTGTTGAAATGGAAACGATAACATGGAAATAAATGTACCAAAAACAAACATATCTCTGAGTGATGTGTGAGCGCGTCGGCCAGGCGCTAAAACCAAAGAACAGAAAAGAGCTTAAGAAAGGTGGAAAGAAGACTTTTTTATTCGTCAAAAAACCCAGCTTGATGAGCGCTGGTCCGTGGAAATGTTCGTTTTGAAAACAAGAACTCATAACAATGTGTCAAACACTCGCCTTCGTTTTACTATGGATTCTACTTCCTGTA
Organism: Pseudochaenichthys georgianus; assembly: GCF_902827115.2. Lineage (NCBI taxonomy): Eukaryota > Metazoa > Chordata > Actinopteri > Perciformes > Channichthyidae > Pseudochaenichthys > Pseudochaenichthys georgianus. Next base: position 13,906,179 of record NC_047523.1, read on the forward strand.
ACGACGGTGTTGTGAAACGTGAATGACTGAAGGCAACAATCACTCCTCCTCCAACTACGTATGTAACGCGTCACTGCTGTGGAGCGTTCAAAGACTGTTGGAAACGTCTCAACTCAAGGCAAGACAACGAAAGTCCACAAACAATGAAGAAAAAATTCAAAAGGAATAAACGTGTTGAACAAAAATGGCAGACATGGAAAGCTTGGAAAGTGACATTGACTGTGTGTACATGGAAAGGCTCAAACGACTGAAATAATCAAGGAGTGCAAATTTGGGTGCATTGACAAGGAAAATAAATGAAATCAGACAATTAATGGAAAATGTCTGCAATGTGGAACTGGTTAAGTCGAAAATGGAAATTGAGTTTACACAACTACGCAAGGAAATGGAACAGTTAAATGATTCTGTTCAAGCTTTAATGTCCACTGAGGAGGAGAAAGAAATGGATCAGGATGAAGAATGGTACAACCCCAAAGCAGCTGCCTTGGAAGAGTTTACTCAGGAGGTCTTAAATTGGATCGCTGATGCTCCTGTGTCCAATGTGGTCCAGACAAACATAAAAGGTTATATGAGTGTTGCACCTCAGGACAGTATTTCAAACGTAAAGAGTGTTCATTCACAAAGTTCAAGGAGATCCTCTCGGTCTTCTATCACATCTGCTAAAATAAAGTTGGAAAGTCGAAATGCAGAATTGTTAGCACGAGCTGCTAGGCTGGCTCAGAAGCAAGCACTGGAAAGGGAGGAAGCCGGTTTGAAGGAAAGAAAGGAACAGCTGGAACTTGAAACAGATATTGCAGCAAACACTGCGAAATTAAGTGTAATCAAAGGAATGGAGGATTCTCATGCAGGCATGTACCAAGCAGGAGACAGAATGAATGAATATTTGGATTACATTACATTATTACATTACATTGCATTTAGCTGACGCTTTTATCCAAAGCGACTTACAATAAGTACATTCGACCAGGAAGACACAACCTTGAGGAAAACAGAATCATATAAGAACATCAGGTTTCAAAGAGCCAATCGTTTCAAGTGCTGCTCAACTGGCTAAGCCAGTCCTTTATTAGTATATAAGTGCTCTGTTAGCAGTTCTTTGTTAGTCATTCTATCGCTCGAAGTGGAGTCGAAAGAGATGAGTTTTCAGTCTGCGCCGGAAGGTGTGTAAGCTTTCTGCGGTCCTGATTTCAATGGGGAGCTCATTCCACCATTTTGGAGCTCATTCCACCATTTTGGATAACTCACTGTTTGTGAGTACAGCATTAGAGCAAGAAAATGCTCATATGAGTGCTAACAAGCATACACCAAACATCAATACAACTGCAAATACTGTTACTAGTGAAACACAATTCATACCACAACGTCCCGAAAGTTCAACTTCATCCAGCACGTCTTCTAGCATGGGAGAGGTCAATATGAACGGCTTAATAAGCATCATGGAAAAGCAGACCATAATAACAGAAACAATGGTAAAGCAGCAGAAACTTTCTTCATTACCCCCGCTCAGCATTCCTACCTTCAACGGAAACCCTTTGGACTATCGGTCCATCATAAGACCATTTGAGCATGGTATTGAAGAGAAGACAGAAATCAGTAAGGACAGGCTTTACTTCTTGGAGCAATGCACTATTGGCCAACCAAGAGATTTTGTGCGCAGTTGCCAATATATGCAATCTGACAAAGGATACACGGAAGCAAAAAGGTTGTTGAAGCATCATTATGGAGACGAATATCTTATCGCGACAGCCTACATCGACAAGGCTCTCAATTGGCCATCTATTAAACCTGTGGATCCGCAAGCTTTAAAAACCTTTGCTGTGTTTCTTAATGGATGTCTCAATACAATGGATAGTGTGGAATACATGGAGGAAATGGATCACCCAATCAACATGCGAACTCCCATATAAGCTGAGAGAAAACTGGAGGGCTAAAGCTTGTGACATACAAGATAGAAACAACAGAAGAGTTAAGTTGGAAGATCTCGTGAAGTTTGTCGACCATCATGCTAGAATCCTTTCTCATCCAGTGTTCGGAAACTTAAAGGAAATTCCAAATACATCAGCAAAGACAAGCTACACATTTGTTCCTGCTACTCCCAGCGCAAGGTTCAAACCGAGATCTCCAGAGTTATATAAAAGTGGTTTCGCCACTAGTGTATCCCCATTACCTCAGAAAGAAAACTGTAACCGACACAGTGACACATCCCAGTCAAACCGATGCATCTACTGTAAAGGAGAACATCATCTTTCTGCTTGCAATCAGATTCTCAAAAACACCCACAAAGAGAAGTTAGAATTCCTCAGAAGCAAAGGACTTTGCTTTGGATGTTTGGAAAAGGGCCACATGAGTAAAGGATGCAAACAAAGACATACCTGCAAAGAGTGCAATCTCACACACCCCACTCTGTTGCATTTCAGTAATATCGAGTCAAGCAAAGGAAAGGTAAAGACTGTTGCAAATGCTTTAGTGGATATGGATAAAGATGATTCACGGGAGGAGGATATTGGGGCCCTGGCTATCGTTCCTGTGAAGGTGAAAACAAAAAAGGGTAATACCATCATAACAACATACGCCTTTCTGGACCCAGGTAGTACAGCTACCTTTTGCACAGAGTCCATTCTACAGCAGCTTCAAGTGACTGGACGCAACATGGAGATACTCCTACGAACAATGAATAAAGAGGAGTCAGTTAAAACATCTGTTGCATGTGACCTTGAAATATGTGGTCTTGAAAGTAACCAGTATGTAGCACTTCCACCTGTTTATTCCCAAATCAAAATACCAGTACGAAAGGCAAATATTCCCTCTCAGGAGGACGTAGGACAATGGGAATACCTGAAAGAGGTCAATATACCACAAATTGATGGAGAGGTTGGCTTGCTAATTGGGTGCAACGTGCCAAAAGCTCTAGAGCCATGCAAAGTCATAAACAGCCAAGGGAATGGCCCATACGCTGTTAAGACCATTTTAGGTTGGACAATAAATGGACCTCTAGGAAGGTCAGATATGACTCGTTGGATTAAGCCAGTCGTTACAGCAAACAGAATTTCTGTTGTGGAAATCGAGGAATTGTTGAAGCTGGACTTTCCAGAACATCAACACAAGGAGCGTCTGGAAATGTCAAGAGAGAATCACAAGTTCATGGAAGGTGTCTCTAATTCTGTCAAGTTAGTAGACGGACACCTCAGTATTGGACTGCCATTAAAGGAAAAAGGATTTGATTTTCCCAATAATAGACGTGTTGCTGAACAAAGAGCTTTGAACCTAAAAAGAAAATTCCAACAAAACAAAAACTTCTACAAGGAGTACAAAGAGTTCATGGCGGATGTTGTTGATAAAGGTTTTGCCATCAGAATGACACCTGAACAAAAAGACAAGGCAAATCAAAGCAAAAGGAGCTGGTATATTCCACACCACGGCGTGGACCATCCAAAAAAGCGTAAACTGAGGGTGGTTTTTGATTGCGGTGCAACTTACCAGGGCACATCTCTGAATGCACGTCTTCTCCAAGGCCCAGATTTAACCAACAGTCTTATTGGTGTCCTTACAAGATTCCGGCTGAAGAACATTGCATTCATGGCAGATATTGAAGCCATGTTCCATCAGGTCAAGGTGCCAGAGGAAGACTCAGATCTTCTCACATTCTTGTGGTGGCCCGATGGAGATCTCAGTAGTGAGCTAGAAGAGTACCAAATGGTTGTACACATCTTTGGAGCAACATCCTCGCCAAGTTGTGCCAACTTTGCCATACAACAGTGTGCAAGAGACAATGTGGATGACTTTAGCCCAGAGGCTGTCTCTTCGATGCTAAGACATTTTTATGTGGACGATTTCCTAAAATCAATAGAGGACGAGAGGAAGGCAGTGATAATCGCTCACAAACTTAAAACCCTGTGCAGTAAGGGTGGTTTTAAGTTAAACAAATGGGTAAGCAACAGCAGAGCTCTACTACAAACAATACCCGAGGAAAGTAGATCAAAGGAAATCAAGGATCTGGATCTGGATAAAAGTACCCTGTTGAAAGAGCTCTCGGAGTTCAGTGGTGCACGGAAATGGACACATTCCATTTCAAATTCACTCCTCAGGATAAACCACTTACCGTACTTATTCTGTCAGTCGTGAGCTCTATATTTGATCCGCTGGGTATGTTGTCCCCTGTGATCCTCCCTGCAAAGCAAATCTTGCAAACATTGACAGGAATAAGGCTAGGATGGGACGAAAATATTCCTGAAGAATGTAAGGAACAGTGGTTGAGCTGGCTACACCACTTGCAATTACTGAGAGACTTCAAAGTCAAAAGATGCATCACACCACTCAACTTTGGAGATCCAGTCTCAGCTCAGCTTCATCACTTTGGAGATGCTAGTGAAAGTGGTTACGGAACGGTGTCTTACCTTCGCCTAACAAACAAAGCAAATGCAGTTCATTGTTCCTTTATCATGGGTAAAGCCAGAGTAGTTCCACTCAAACCTGTGACCATCCCAAGAATGGAGCTTACCGCTGCCACTGTAGCCGTCCAGATGGACCGAATGTTGCAGGAAGAAATAGAGCTTAAACTCCAGCCATCCGTGTTTTGGATTGACAGCACGTCTGTGCTGAAGTACATACAAAATGAAACAACAAGATTCCACACCTTCATCGCCAACAGAGTCACAGTCATTCGATCTGCTTCAGAGACTTCCTAATGGAGGTATGTTAATGGTTGCCTGAATCCAGCTGACTGTGTTTGAAGGGGAATCTCTGTAAGTCGCTTTCTGAGAGATGAAACCTGGTTAAGGGGACCAGAGTTCCTCAGTCTCCCTGAGCATCAGTGGCCTAAATCTCCAGATTTGACTCTAACAGCCAGCGACCCTGAAGTGAAAGTTTTTGCAGTAAGTGTCACCCCCATGGAAGAAAGCTCTGGTGCGGTGAACAAGTTGCTCACTTACTATTCCCACTGGCATCGCCTGAAAAAAGCTGTGGCCTGGATGCTATGCATACAATCCGCTCTGATGGCGAGGGCAAAAATGGATTTGAAGGAAAAGAGAGCAAAACATGAAAAAGGACCCCTCAGTGTTGAAAACTTGGAGGAAGCCGAAGCTGCCATAATTCAGTTTTGTCAGTCCGCTTCATTTAAGGATGAGATAACTGCGCTAAAGAAAGGACTTGCAATAAAAAGGAGCAGTCATCTTCACAAACTAGCACCCATTCTGCAGAACAACTTGGTAAAAGTTGGCGGAAGGTTAGCAAAATCCGCAATGCCAGCCGAAGCCAAAAGCCCAATTATCTTACCTGCAAACAATCATGTGACTCAACTCCTCATCAGACATGTCCATGAGAACATAGGGCACAGTGGAAGGAGTCATACTCTGTCACGTTTAAGGCAGAAATATTGGATTCCTGGAGGAAATTCTGCCATCCGAAAAATCCTCTCTAAATATGTCACCTGCAGGAAACTCAGAAAGTAAAAAGTAAAAAGTCAGCAATTCATGGCAGACTTGCCGGAAGAAAGAGTTACCCCTGATGATCCGCCCTTCACAAACGTGGGCGTGGATTTATTTGGCCCATTTGAGTTGAAACAGAGAAGAGCCACTGTTAAAAGATACGGTGTAATTTGTACCTGTCTAAACATCAGAGCAGTTCACCTTGAACTTGCACACAGTCTCAACTCTGACTCTTGCATTAATGCCATCAGGAGATTCATTACAAGAAGAGGCCCTGTCAAGGTCATGAGGTCAGACAACGGAACCAACTTGGTTAGAGCTGAACGTGAACTAAAAGAAGCAATACAAGAGTTAAACCACACACAAATTCAGAATTCAAACTGGATATTTAATCCACCAGCAGGCTCCCACCACGGAGGAATCTGGGAAAGACAAATCAGAACCGTCAGACGCATTCTCAGTGCCCTCACGCAAGAACAGAAGCTTGACGAGGAAGGACTTGCCACACTTTTCTGCGAAATGGAGGCGATCATAAATGATCGACCCATAACGACTGTTTCCAACGACCCTGGAGATTTAGAGCCCCTCACTCCAAATCACCTTTTGCTGCTCAAATCAAAACCATTTCTTCCACCTGGTGTCTTCAATCAGAGCGACTGCCACGGGAAGAGAAGATGGCGCCAAATTCAGTACATGGCCAACTTATTTTGGAATCGATGGACCAAAGAATACCTACCGGAACTCCAAATAAGGCAAAAGTGGAACAAGAAAAGGAGGAATTTCGCAACCGGGGACATTGTCCTTATCGTCGACGAAAATGCTCCAAGAAATTCCTGGCTCATGGGACGAATAACGCAAGTCTTGCCAGACTCGAGAGGTTTTGTATGACAAGTGGAAGTACAGACAAAAACCAGCACACTCCGTCGACCCATCACGAAGCTGGTACTGCTGGTCGAGTTCCAAAATGAGCTCGAGCCCCCTTCCCCTCTTGCACCACACAAGCACATTTACACACGGACTCATGTGTTAATACACATTCGCCCTACAAAGGGTCAGAAGCCCTGAAGATGGACACAATATCGCAGTGGACTTCATATGAATTATAGTTGTTAACAAACAAATGTTTTGTGTTGGCTCTCCATTTTATGTTTATTAGTAATTGTCATGTGTGATTCCATAACAATTAGGGGCCGGAGTGTAGGAGCCAAAACGTTAATTTATTATTTTGATTATTTAATCATTTAATGTATGTAATGGAGTATAATTGATTGGTGTCAGGTGATCGTGATCCGCAGCCACGGCTGGGCGGAGCGGCTGATTGGTGCTGTGATTGCCTCAGCTGGTTAAAAGAGTCCTGCTGATTATACTCTGAGTTTGGTTGTGAAGCCACACGGTTTTTTGACCGCTGCATTGCACTGCAGAGAAGAGAAGATTTGTTTATTTAAATGACAAACACTGTTTCAACCTCGTCTGGTAAGATACGTTCATGTGTGTGTTTTAAAGAAGAGAACGACCAGTGTTGAAATGGAAACGATAACATGGAAATAAATGTACCAAAAACAAACATATCTCTGAGTGATGTGTGAGCGCGTCGGCCAGGCGCTAAAACCAAAGAACAGAACAGAGCTTAAGAAAGGTGGAATGAAGGCTTTTTTAATGGGAAAAGGACCAATGAAGTGTGGGGAAAGCTTCTTGGACTCAGAGATGAGAGGAATGTTGCGGGAGGACAACCAGACTGACTGGCCTGGGACGTATGGAGGAGCTGCCTTTCTGTGACGGTTGGCTGATCGCTGGTTCCTTGCAGAAGTCTGGAGAAGGGCAGATCGTGTATCTCTCCAGATCTTCTGACAGCGATATGCTGCTGGACTGAGGGAACTGCTAAGTCTCGCTCCTCTTCGGGGAACAGGGGCGGCTGGTACCCTAATGAAGCCTCAAAGGGGGAGAGACCAGTAGCGGAGCAGGTGAGTGCGTTGTGGGAGTACTCAACCCAGGAGAGATGAGAGCTCCAAGTAGAGGGGTTACGGTCGGTGATGCAGCGGAGAGCTGACTCCAGGTCCTAATTTGTTCGTTCTGTTTGGCCATTTGATTGGGGGTGATATCCAGAAGTCAGGCTGACTGAGGCTCCCAGGGATTGACAAAACTCCTTCCAAACTCGAGAGGTGAACTGGGGACCGCGGTCTGAGACAATGTCGGAAGGGATACCATGTAACCGGAAAACATGTTCTGTGAGGAGTTGGGAGGTCTCCAGGGCTGACAGGAGTTTTGGAAGAGCAACGAAGTGAGCCGACTTGGAAAACCGGTCTACTACAGTGAGGATTGTGGTGTTCCCCTGGGAGGGGGGCAGGCCGGTAACAAAATCCAGTGCGATGTGTGACCAGGGACGACTAGGGATAGGTAGGGGCTGGAGCAACCCTGCAGGAGACTGGTGGGAGGACTTACTGCTAGCACACGTGGGACAGGCAGAAACGTACTCCAGAGTGTCCCTGTTGATCGTTGGCCACCAGAAATGTCCCTTCAGGAAAGAAAGAGTGCGGTTTACTCCGGGATGGATTAAGAACCGGGAATTGTGGACCCACTGTAGAACCTTCGAGCGGGCAGCATCAGGAACAAACCGACGGTTCGGAGGACCATTGCCTGGGTCTGGTTGCTCTCTCAATGCCTCCAGGATGGTGTTATTAATCTCCCAAGAGAGGGCGCCTACTACACAACTCTTGGGAAGGATTGAAGCATCTGGAGGCTCGGGAGAGTCAGGAGAGTATAGCCTAGACAGAGCATCGGGCTTTACATTCCTGGAGCCAGGGCGGAAGGTGAGGCAAAAGTCGAAGCGACAGAAGAACAGAGCCCACCTGGCCTGTCGGGAGTTCAGTCTCTTCGCCGACTGGATGTAGGAGAGATTCTTGTGATCCGTCCAGACCAGGAAAGGCTGCTTGCTGCCTTCGAGCCAGTGTCTCCACTCCTCTAGTGCCAACTTAACAGCCAGAAGCTCCCTGTTACCAACATCATAATTGCGCTCCGCAGGAGAGAGGAGACGTGAAAAAAAAGCACAGGGATGGAGGATGTTATCAGGACCAGCCGTCTGAGACAAAACTGCTCCTACTCCAGTGTCAGACGCGTCCACCTCCACAACAAACTGCTTCTCTGTGTCTGGCTGAATAAGGATGGGAGCTGAGGTGAACAAGGACTTGAGTTTGATGAAAGCTCTGTTAGCCTCTGGAGTCCAACAGAACATGATGTTGACGGAGGTGAGTGTTAGGATTTGTCTATGTTGGTATTTTTCGTGTCCTTTTCTATCTTTGGGTTTCCTGTTTTATTTTGTAAAGTGTTCACCCCCGTTTCCTGCCTGTTTGCTTTCTGTCGGTTTCCCTCTCTGATTACCCAATTGTGTTCACCTGGTACCTATGTGTTTTCTCCTCCCTCCTCACCTGTCTCGTGTTTATGTGATTAGTCCTGGGTGTATTTAAGTTCTGGGTTTTCTGTCTCTCTTTGTCGGGTTGTCTTGTGTCATGACTAGTTCGTCGGTGAGTGTTCTGTTTTGTCTTTGATTATATCTTAGCCTTGAAATAAAGGAGTTTTTTCAGTTTATATCTGCATTTGGGTCCTGCTTCCAACATACACCGTAACATTACAACCCGACCTCAAATATGGGCCCAGCAGATCCTTTTGAGCAGGAATTATTGGAGTTTACTTTTTCTTTGGCTACCTGCTCTGATCAATGGATAGGAGCGGTCAGGGTTCAGCAGCGAGATGCTGCTCTGGCAGAAGCAGTCCACCTTACACTGAGGAATCAAAGTTTGGTGAAATTCTTACCTGCCAGGCTTTTGGATTACCTCACAATTTGTTTTCCCAGTCCTGACAGACCCAGGTCTCCCAACTCCTGTTTTGACACCACACGCATCGGTGTGGTCCATCTGGCGTCAGCCCCTGCTTCTCACCCAGTGTTTGCTACGGTCCAGGAGCCATTCGCTGGTACTCGTCTGGCCTTTGGAGGTCCACGGAGCCTCCAAACAGCTCCTAAAGGAAGGGGTCGCAAGGCCAGGTTGGCAGCACGAGCCCAAAGGGCCAGGGTTCCAGAACCAGTTCAGCCCCGAGCAGTCATGGTTCCGTGCCCCAGTACCATCCCACATAGCCATGGTACCGTGCTCCAGTACCACCCCACACAGCCATGGATCCGTGTTCCGGTTCCCTGCCCAGCAGCCATGGTTCCGGCTCCAGTGCCGGTCCCAGCAGCCATGGTCCCTGCTCCGGAACCGGACTTTACAGCCATGGTTCCGGCCCTGGTTCCGGCCTTAGCAACCATGGTTACAGCCCCAGTTCTGGCCCCAGCAGCCATGGTTCCGGCCCCAGTCCTGGTCCCAGCTGCCATAGTCCCTACTCAATTCCTTTCTCAAGTCCTTTCTCAAGTCCCTCCTCTAGTCACTTCCCTAGTCCCTTCTCCAGTCCACCCTTTAGTCACCTCTCTAGTCCCTCCTCTGGTCCCTTCCCGAGCCCCTCCTCTAGTCTCTCCTCTAGTCCCTTCCCAAGTCCCTTCCCAAGTCCCTTCTCTAGTCCCATCTCCAGTTCCCTCTCCAGTCCCCTCTCGAGTCACCTCTCAAGTTCCATCTCTAGTCCCGCCTCTAGTCAATTCCCTAGTCCCATCTCTAGTCCCTCCTCTAGTCATTTCTCGAGTCCCCTCTCCAGTCCACTCTCGAGTTCCCTCCTCGAGTCCCTCCTCTAGTCCCTCCTTTAGTCCCTCCTCGAGTCCCCTCTCTAGTTCCCCTCTCGAGTCCCCTCTCAAGTTCCCCCCTCTAGGCCCTCCTCTAGTCTCTCCTCTAGTCCCCTCTCGAGTTCCCTCCTCTAGTCCCTCCTTTAGTCCCTCCTCTAGTCCCTCCTCGAGTCCCCTCTCTAGTTCCCCTCTCGAGTCTCCTCTCGAGTTTCGTTCTCTAGTTCCTCCTCTGGTCCCTCCTCTAGACCCCTCTGTAGTCCCTTCCCTAGTCCCTCCTCAGGTCACTTTCCTAGTCCCTTCTCTAGTCCCATCTCAAGTCCCTACTGAAGTGCTGTTGGAGGTCCCGCAGACTACTCTTCTGCCGGGGGTCCTGCCAACCCCAGGTCCTGTGCCGTTGGAGGTCCCGCAGACTACTCTTCTGCCGGGGGTCCTGCCAACCCCATGTCCTGTGCCGTTGGAGGTCCCGCAGACTGCTCTCTGCCGGGGGTCCTGCCAACTCCATGTCCTGTCCCGTTGGGGGTCCCGCCGACTGCTCTCCTGCCGGGGGTCCTGCCAACCCTGTGTCCTGTCCCGTTGGAGGTCCCGCCGCCTACTCTCCTGCCGGGGGGCCTGCCAGCTCCTTGTCCTGTCTCGTTGGTGGTCCCGCCGACTGCTCTCCTGCCGGGGGTCCTGCCAACTCTTAGTCCTGTGCCGTTGGAGGCCCCACCGACTACTCTCCTGCCGGGGGTCCTGCCAACCCTTTGTCCTGTCCCGTTGGGGGGTCCCGCCGTCTACTCTCCTGCCGGGGGTCCTGCCAGCTCCTTGTCCTGTCTCGTTGGGGGTCCCGCCGACTGCTGTCCTGCCGGGGGTCCTGCCAACCCTTTGTCCTGTGCTGTTGGAGGCCCCGCCGACTGCTCTCCTGCCGGGGGTCCTGCCAATCCCGTGTCCTGGTCCTCTTCCGTGGGGGATCCTGCCGAGGCCTGTCCCACCAGCTCCGACACCGGGTCCTGCCCGGCCTCCGGCACTGTCCCATCAGCGCCTTCCTGCCCGGCCTGCGGAGCTGTCTGGTCTTCGCCCTCGAGCCCGGCCCCCTGAGTGCAGCGGTCCTCGCCCTCGGGCCCGGCCCCCTGACTCTTCCTGCCGCTGCCTTCGCCCCTCCATGGTCCCCACCTTGGACTCTGTCTTGCCCCCGGGCCGTCCGCCCGAGTCCCCCTTTTTGGACTCCGCCTTACCCCCAGGCCGTCCGCCCGATACCCCTGCCTGGTCCTCTGCCTTGCCCCCGGGCCGTCCGCCCGAATCCCCCTTTTTGGACTCTGCCTTACCCCCGGGCCGTCCGCCCGAGACCCTTTCCTGGTCCTCTGCCTTGCCCCCGGGCCGTCCGCCCGAGACCCCTTCCTGGTCCTCTGCCGTGCCCCTGGGCGGTCAGTTCAGTCCCGTCCTCCTGACCCCCTCCTCCCACCCTGGTGGCTTAGTGATGCGTCCCTCCTCCGGACCCCCTCCACCCACCCTGCTTGAGTTTTTGGATTTTTGTTTTGGGACGTCTGGGATCCGTCCCTTGAGGGGGGGGGGTACTGTTAGGATTTGTCTATGTTGGTATTTTTCGTGTCCTTTTCTATCTTTGGGTTTCCTGTTTTATTTTGTAAAGTGTTCACCCCCGTTTCCTGCCTGTTTGCTTTCTGTCGGTTTCCCTCTCTGATTACCCAATTGTGTTTGTTGGTGTATTTAAGTTCTGGGTTTTCTGTCTCTCTTTGTCGGGTTGTCTTGTGTCATGACTAGTTCGTCGGTGAGTGTTCTGTTTTGTCTTTGATTATATCTTAGCCTTGAAATAAAGGAGTTTTTTCAGTTTATATCTGCATTTGGGTCCTGCTTCCAACATACACCGTAACAGTGAGTCTGGAGAGAGGTGCAGCTACCTTACTGAAGTTCCAGATGAAGCGACGGTAAAAGTTGGCAAATCCCAGAAACCTCTGGAGCTCCCTCCTTGTAGTTGGGGCTGGCCACTCCAACACTGCCTTGATCTTTCCAGGGTCTGCCTCCACCTTGCCCTGGCTGATGATATAGCCCAGGAAGCTGATCCGGTTCTGGTGGAACTCACACTTCTCCGCCTTAACATAGAGCTTGTTCTCCAGCAGTCTCTGTAGGACCCTGCGGACATGGTTCTCGTGTTCCTCCTGATTCCTGGAGAAAATCAGGATGTCGTCTAGGTAAACAAAGACAAAGCGATTAAGGAAGTCACGCAAGACATCATTGACCATAGCCTGGAAAACTTCTGGGGCGTTAGTGAGACCAAAAGGCATGACCAGATATTCAAAATGGCCCAATGGAGTGTTAAACGCTGTCTTCCATTCATCCCCCTGGCGGATGCGGATCAGATGATAGGCGTTTCGAAGGTCAAGCTTGGTGAACAGGGTTGCCTCTTGGAGAGGTTCAAAAGCTGAGGTGAGAAGGGGTAATGGGTACTTGTTCTTGACAGTGATATTGTTTAACCCCCGAAAGTCTATGCAAGGTCGTAGCGACGTATCCTTCTTGCCTACAAAGAAGAACCCGGCACCCACAGGAGAAGAGGAGGGATGAATAATACCAGCAGCCACAGAGTCCGTGATATAAAGCTCCATAGCCTCCCTCTCAGGACGGGACAGATTGTAGAGACGGCTGGAGGGTAGAGGAGCTCCAGGGAGCAGATCAATTGGGCAGTCGTAGGGTCGGTGGGGAGGAAGAGAGAGAGCCCTCTCTTTGCTGAAGACGCAGGTCGTGGTAAGTAGCAGGAACACCAGTCAAATCTACAGATGCAACAGGATTTGGGGAAACAGAAGTTGAAGGTATGGCAGAACACAGGCAGTTAGCGAGACAGTGCTGATCCCATTCAATAATCCTTCCCTTAGTCCAATCAATGTCTGGGTTGTGAGTACGCCATGGGTAACCCAAAACCAGAGGTGTGGAAGGAGAGGATATTACCTTTAACTGGATAAGTTCACTGTGGTTTCCGGAGGTGATTAAAGTCACAAGGGGTGACCGTGCTGTGACTGAGGAAATGATTTGTCCATTTAGAACATAGGCAGTTAACGGTTCCTCTAGAGCAGGGGTATTCAACTAAAATTCAACGAGGTCCAGTTAGAGAACATTTCCCCATGCAAAGGTCCGGAACATCAAAATGTCTAACTTGCTTCATGAATTAGTGTGATATATATTGAAGTGACCTGTAGCTTTATCAACATATGCATGTAAGCAACAACTGACTGCCAATCAAATAAAGAAAGTACAATTCAAAAACAACAATATTTATAGTCAATGAACATTGAACTTTACAGATATATAGTAAATACTGTGGATATGTGTAATGTTCCTCTCGTGCTGCATTTAAAAATAAAATAGAGAAAATAAATAAAATAGCTTTTGAAAATATGTGCATCTTAAAAGTGCTTAATTTTAGATAAATAAAATAAAGTGTAGCATCAGCTTGAGTTTCCCTTTTTCTTTGTTAACCGTTTCACATCATGGCTTAACTGTTTCAGCCGATTATAGAACAATACCAGTCTTTACACATCATAACAATTGAACAGTCAGACCTAACCTCCTCAAGGGGGGTCCGGGGGCATGTTCCCCCGGGAAGAGTTTTTTTTAAAAGCATCAATCTGGTGCACTTTGAGAGCAACATGAAGATATCTATGGCAGGGTTTCCGCTAGGATTTTTTCTCGCCGGTCAAATGTCAGGGCAGAATTTATTTTACCGGACTAATTTGAAACTTACCGGTCATATTTCAATAATAATAATAATAATAGTTGTCTAATACCTCTCTGAAGAACCAGCACCTTACCGTGGTAGAGAGGTTTGTGTGCCCTGATGAACCTGGGGGCTGTGTTGTCTGGAACCTTGTGTTCCTGGTAGGGTCTCCCATGGCAAATTGGTCTCAGGCAAGGGGCCAGACTAAGATTGGTTCAAAAGACCTCATGAAAGGAAAAACAAGAAGTGAGGATACCCGGCCCGGAGGAAGCCCGGGGTCCCCTTCTGGAGCCAGGCCCAGAAGGAGGACTCGTCGGCGAGCGTCTGGTGGCCGGGCTTGCCACGGAGCCCGGCCGGGCCCAGCCCGAAAAGGCAACGTGGGCAACACCTCCGCTTCTCTGTCCCGCGGGCCCACCACCTACGGGAAACATCGATGGGGTCGGGTGCGCTGCCAGACGGGTGGCAGTGAAAGCGGAGGGTCTCGACGGACCAGACCCGGGCGGCAGAAGCTGGCTTTGGGGACGTGGAACGTCACCTCTCTGGGGGGGAAGGAGCCGGAGCTTGTGCGGGAGGTGGAGCGGTACCAGTTGGATCTGGTTGGGCTCACCTCTACGCACAGCGTCGGCTCTGGAACCTTACTTCTGGATAGGGGTTGGACTCTATTCTTCTCCGGAGTTGCTCAAGGTGTGAGGCGCCGGGCGGGTGTGGGGATACTCACAAGTCCCCGGTTAGGTGCTTCGTTGTTGGAGTTTACCCCAGTGGACGAGAGGGTCGCCTCCCTACGCCTGCGGGTTATGGGGGGGAAAACTCTGACTGTTGTGTGTGCTTATGCACCCAACAGCAGTTCAGAGTATTCGGCCTTCTTGGAGACCCTGGAAAGAGTCCTGTATGGGGCTCCTGAAGGGGACTCCTTAGTCTTGCTGGGAGACTTCAACGCACATGTGGGCAATGATGGAGACACTTGGAGGGGCGTGATTGGGAGGAACGGCCCCCCTGATCTGAACCGGAGTGGTGGTTTGTTACTGGACTTCTGTGCTAGTCATGGATTGGCCATAACAAACACCATGTTCGAACATAAGGATGCTCATAAGTGTACGTGGTACCAGAGCACCCTAGGCAGAAGGTCCATGATCGATTTCGTTATCGTATCATCGGACCTGAGGCCGTATGTTTTGGACACTCGGGTAAAGAGAGGGGCGGAGTTGTCAACTGATCACCATCTGGTGGTGAGTTGGGTCGAGTGGCGGGGGAAGCCTCTGGATAGACCTGGTAAGCCCAAACGTGTAGTTCGGGTGAACTGGGAACGTCTGGAGGAGGCCCAAGTTCAGGAGGCCTTCAACTCACACCTCCGGCGGAGCTTTTCGGGCATTCCTGTGGAGGTTGGGGACATTGAACCAGAGTGGTCGGTGTTCAAAGCCTCTATTGCCGAAGCCGCGGTGGGGAGCTGTGGTCTCAAGGTCTTAGGTGCCTCAAGGGGCGGTAACCCTCGAACCTCCTGGTGGACACCGGTGGTCAGGGAAGCCGTCCGACTGAAGAAGGAGGCCTTCAGGGATTTGTTATCCCGGGGGACTCCCGAAGCAGTTGCAAGGTACCGACAGGCCCGAAGGGCAGCAGCCTCATCCGTGGCCGAGGCAAAGCAGCGGGTGTGGGAGAAGTTCGGAGAAGACATGGAGAAGGACTTTCGGGCGGCACCAAAGTTGTTCTGGAAAACTGTCCGACACCTCAGGAGGGGGAAGCAGGGAACCATCCAAGCTGTGTACAGTAAGGATGGGACGTTGTTGACCTCAACTGATGGAGTGTTGGGACGTTGGAAGGAACACTTTGAGGAACTCCTGAACCCGACAACTCCGCCCTCTATGTTAGAGGCAGAGCTGGAGTATGACGGGGGATCAACGCCAATCTCCCGGGGGGAGGTCACTGAGGTCGTCAAACAACTCCACAGTGGCAAAGCCCCGGGGGTGGATGAGATCCGCCCGGAAATGCTGAAGGCTCTGGGTGTTGAGGGACTGTCATGGTTGACACGTCTCATCAACGTTGCGTGGAAGTCGGAAACGGTACCGAAGGAGTGGCAGACCGGGGTGGTGGTCCCCCTTTTCAAAAAGGGGGATCAGAGGGTGTGTGCCAATTACAGAGGCATCACACTACTCAGCCTCCCCGGGAAAGTTTACTCCAAGGTACTCGAAAGGAGGGTCAGGCCGATTGTCGAACCTCAGATTGAGGAGGAACAATGCGGATTCCGTCCTGGTCGTGGAACGACGGATCAGCTTTTTACTCTCGCAAGGATCCTGGAGGGGGCCTGGGAGTACGCTTATCCGGTCTACATGTGTTTTGTAGACTTGGAGAAGGCGTATGACCGGGTTCCCAGGGAGTTACTGTGGGAGGTGCTGCGGGAGTATGGGGTGAGGGGGTCTCTACTCAGGGCCATCCAATCTCTGTACTCCCAAAGCGAGAGCTGTGTCCGGGTCCTCGGCAGTAAGTCGGACCCATTTCCGGTGAGGGTTGGCCTCCGCCAGGGCTGCGCTTTGTCACCAATCCTGTTTGTAATATACATGGATCGGATTTCGAGGCGTAGTCGTGGGGGGGGGGGTCTGCAGTTCGGTGGACTAAGGATTGCACCACTGCTTTTTGCAGATGATGTGGTTCTGATGGCTTCATCGGTCTGCGACCTTCAGCACTCACTGGATCGGTTCGCAACCGAGTGTGAAGCGGCTGGGATGAGGATCAGCACCTCCAAATCTGAGGCCATGGTTCTCAGCAGGAAACCGATGGACTGTCCACTCCAAGTAGGGAATGAGTCCTTACCCCAAGTGAAGGAGTTCAAGTATCTCGGGGTCTTGTTCTCGAGTGAGGGATCAATGGAGCATGAGATGGGCCGGAGAATCGGAGCAGCGGGAGCGGTATTGCAGTCGCTTTACCGCACCGTTGTGACGAAAAGGGAGCTGAGCCGGAAGGCAAAGCTCTCTGTCTACCGGGCCATTTTCGTTCCTACCCTCACCTATGGTCATGAAGGATGGGTCATGACCGAAAGAACGAGATCGCGGATACAAGCGGCCGAGATGGGTTTCCTCCGCCGGGTGGCTGGTGTCTCCCTTAGAGATAAGGTGAGAAGTTCGGTCATCAGGGAGGGACTCGGAGTTGAGCCGCTCCTCCTTCGCGTCGAAAGAAGCCAGTTGAGGTGGTTCGGGCACCTAGTTAGGATGCCACCTGGGCGCCTCCCTAGGGAGGTGTTCCAGGCACGTCCAGCTGGGAAGAGACCAAGGGGTAGACCTAGGACCAGGTGGAGGGATTATATCTCTTCGCTGGCCTGGGAGCGCCTTGGGATCCCCCAGTCAGAGCTGGTTGATGTCGCCAGGGAAAAGAAAGTTTGGGGCTCTCTGCTGGAACTGCTACCCCCGCGACCCGACCACGGATAAGCGGGAGAAGATGGATGGATGGATGGATAATAGTTGTGTAGCAGAGTTTCCGTTAGCAGGTAATTACCGGACTATGAGATATGCTTCAGTTTAAAACTCAGTTCACGGGGCTCATTTTTATATTGCTTCAGTTTATAATCGTAACAGATCGAAAAATTCTGATTCATTTTTCAATAAATGATTCCACAAACAACAAACAACATAATTATTACATTCAAACAAACTACTTGTAGTAGATAACGTACATTATTCAGAAGTTTACATCAACTTTGAATAATAACACGGGAGAAACGGATCCTCTCTTTTCCCCTCTCTCTCTCCTGACAGCACGTCAGTTTCTCATGCAGCTCCTGCAGCGCGCTAAACAGTGGGCGGGGCTTCAGGTGCTCATGCAGAGCTGCGTGTCTCGGTCTGACTCAGCAGACGATCTGATCTCTCTCTCGCGTCCGGTTACACTTCACTCGCGTTTATGTCCATATCGATCAGATCCAGCTCTCCTGATCGGCCTTTATAGAGAGCACCGATCAAACTATTAAGAGTGAATATCGGCCGATAATGACCGGCGGCCGATCTATCAGAGCCTCCCTAATTATTACCAGACATTTTGACCGTCAGGTTTTGAATTTACCGGTTTTTTATAAATGTTACCAGCTAAAAACCGGTAATTACCGGCTAACGGAAACCCTGATCTATGGATACATCTTTCAACACCCATATGAAACAGAACTGTAAGCAGATTTTTCTTTTTGGATATTTTACAAATCACTCCCCTTTTAAACTGTATTCTTGTTGTTTTTAACAACTTTTTTGTTACCGTCATATAGTATTTTATACCTGTTTTTCATTTAGTCTCATTAATAACTATAATGATCATATCAAGGTGTGCCTTAACCTCACTGAGCTGAGGTTATTTGAGCCTCTCATGAGAGAGCTCTCTTCCACCTGGTTGTAGAAAAGCTCTTTAAATTCGTTAGCATAGCTAGCTAACCAGATGCTAATAACAACAGATTGCCACTGTGCTTACAACTAAAGACACAGCCACGCAAACACTGCGGCATGTGTACGGCTCCTTATGGGTACTGCAATATTTGAAGGGCTGGAGCGACGTTCGGGTGCTCTCTCTCAGCACTCCTTTCAGACGAGACATATACCACCTGAAGACACGTTACGCTCGTGTTGTGTTCAAGGAACCTGTCCTTGGCCAGGAAAAACAGGTACTCGCTTGTTTAATTATTTTTGCGGTCTAGATTTCTTCTTCTTTTTTTAAGTGAGAAGTTGTCCGTCAGTCGGACTGACGGATTGATTATAGCTCCGGGTCCGTATAGGTCGGCGTCTGGGTCCGGATCCGGACCGCGGTCCGCCTGTTGCCGACCCCTGCTCTAGAGGCTCCATGCAGAGTCCCAGCGGTTCAGCTAGCTCCTGGTCCAAAAAGCTATCCTCCGCACCAGAATCAATAAGAGCCTGGAGAGGCAATGTCATAGAACTAACACAGAGCTTGGCGGGAATTAGAAAACGAGTCAAGGATGGGGTTAGAGATGATTGCTGTGGACTCGTCAGGAACCCCAATCTCACTGACGAACCTCCCAGTTTGGCCGTATTGGGCAGTTGGGAATGATATGCCCAGTCTTTCCACAATACAGGCATTGGCCTGCACCTATCCGGCGCTGACACTACTTCGGAGAAAGTCTAGCACGACCCAGTTGCATGGGCTCCTCCTGAGAAGAGGTGCGCACGCTGGACGACGGGGGGAAAGAGGAAGGTCTAGACACCGGGTGAGCAGAGTAGGAGGAAAAACTGGGCTTACTGAGTGAGGCTGGTGAATCCCTCCGTGTCCGCTCAGCTCGGCGCTCTCGCAGACGACCGTCCAAACGAGACACTAAGGAAATCAGCTCTGAGAGATCCGAGCGTCTCGTGCTGCCAATTCGTCCCGAAGCTGGTCCCTTAATCCTCTCAAAAACACCGCCTTGAGAGCCGCCTCGTCCCATCGAGCCTCTGCAGCGAGTGTGTGAAACTCAATGGAGTAATCAGCCACTGTCCGGCTTCCTTGTTGCAGGCTAAGCAGCTTATTCTCGGCGGAGCCAGAGGAGTTGGGATGATCAAAAACAGCTGAGAACCGATCAGAGAAGCTCTCAAAACGTAGAGTGTCAAAATCCACAGAAGAGTTTAAAGCCTGTGCCCAGGTTAAAGCTCTCCCGCGGAGCAAACCCAAAACAAAATTGATCCTCGTTGCTTCAGCAGCAAATGCAACAGGACGCTGGCGAAAAACCTTGTTACATTGAAACAAAAAACCTCTGCATTTCTCCACTTCTCTGTGAAATGGCTCAGGATCGGTGATAGGAAAATCCTGGCGAGGAGAGGGCAAAGGAGCTGGACTGGGAGTGGCCTGAGATGCTACCGTCGAGGTAGTGAGAGCGGAGATCTGGCACGCCAACTCGGAGACATGAAGAGCCATGGACCGGTTACTATCAACCAACGCTCGGATGAGCTTTTCGTGTTCACCTAGGAGGGAGCCCTGACTTGACAGGGCATGAAGGATTGGGGTAGAATCCGCTCCGGACCCTTCAGGGTTCATTTTTGGCCAGTTCTTCTGTTAAGCTCCTCGTAAAGAGACACAAAACTATAGGTTACTTACGTAACCCCAGGACTCAGAGTAACATGTAGTGAGATGTCTCACTATGGGATGAGCCTCATCGTGGAGCAAACAGAAGCATCAATCTCATTACGCCAATCCTGATTGGCTGGTGATCTTGACGTCAGCGTCAGGGAATCCACCCCCTATAAGTAGCTTGCGCTACGTCGCATGCGTCATTCAAAATAAGCACCTCTTCTTGCTTCACCATAGCAAGGAGGGCCGTCTGGTGAGACATCTCACTACATGTTACTCTGAGACTGGGGTTACATAACCTATAGTTCTCATTCATAACACTCCGTTCGATGTCTCACTATGGGATATTGTAGCTCCCGTATTGCCAGACGAGCTTATCTCGAAATTCACCAAACCAACCAGAACTTAACAGGTAGAGCTCTGACTCAACAAGGTGCCCAGCACTGCTTGGGCCACACTAGGAGCAGAGACGTCCAGCCTGTAAAAGCGGACAAAAGTGAGCGGCGAGGACCAAATGTCAAATGTCAAATGTCTTGGATGGAAACACCCTTGAACAAAGCCCAGGATGTAGCCAGACCACGAGTCGAATGAGCACGCAGACCCGAAGGTGCCTGCAAACCCTGACTCGTATAGGCCAAAGCAATTGCCTCCACAATCCAGTGGAAGAGCCGTTGCTTAGTAACAGGCTCGCCCTTCTGAGGGTTAGCCCAGGGCACAAAGAGTTGGTCATTATGACGAAACTCTTTTGATCTGTCCATATAGGTGCGTAAAGCACGGACTGGACACAGCAAATCCAGCTGCTGTTCCCCGGAGGAACACAGCGGCGGAGGAAATACCTCAATGTCAATTGGGGTACATGAACCAACCACCTTAGGTATAAAGGCAGGGTTGGGCTTCAACAACACTCTTGTTTGCCCTGGGGCGAACTGAGTGCATGAAGGATGTACAGGTAGCGCATGAATGTCACTGACTCGCTTGGCGGATGCGAGGGCCAGTAACAGCACTGTCTTGAGTGACAAGTGCTTCATGTCAGCTTCTTCAAGGGGTTCAAATGGGGTTAGAGTGAGCCCATCTAAAACCACTGCCAAGTCCCATAAGGGCACCAGTGACCTGGAAACAGGGAGGCATTCCCTGCGAGTGCCTGCGAGCCCCTTTCATAAAACGGCAGACCAAAGGATGTTGGCTAGCCGTCTTTCCCTCAAAGCCCACATGGCATGCAGCAATAGCAGCCAGGTACACTTTGATCGTAGAGAAAGCTCTGTGTTTATCAATCAAGTCCTGTAGAAATGATAAAATCACCCCGACAGGACATTGAAAAGAGATGTGTCCTTTTTGAAGGCACCATTCCTCAAACACCCTCCACTTACAGTACAGTCATAGAGAGACCTGGTGGAGGAAGCTCTCTCACTCTGAATAGTTTATCACCTTCTGAGGGAGCCCCACTGTATTCAGATTGTACCACTCACGGGCCAGGCCCATAGTGCCAAGCGCTTTGGGTGTGGGTGAAAGATCGCCCCCCCCGCCTGAGACAGTATGTCCCTGCGTAGTGGGAGCTGCCATGGCTGCCCACACAGCAGCTGATATATCTCCGCCAGCCAATACATTGCGGGCCAGTGCGGAGCTATCAGGATAAGTTGTTCCCTCACTCTGGCCAGAGTTGGGGGTATCAGAGCCAGGGGTGGGAACGCGTACAGAAGGCCCGGAAGCCAAACGTGCGCGAGCGTGTCCACGCCTAACGGTGCGTTTAAATCGCGCATTGAAAAGAACAGCTGACATTGAGCATTTTCTTTTGATGCGAACAGATCTACCGCGGCTCTGCCGTAACGCACCCACAGCTGACTCACAATCCTTGGATGTAGAGTCCAGTCTGCATATAGTGGTGCACCTCTGGACAGTAGATCCGCCCCGAGGTTCATCACTCCTGGTACCTGCGTCGCTCTCAGAGAGAGGAGACGTCCGCCGCTCCATAAGATCAGTTTGCGTGCCAGCATGTGTAACTGGAGAGAACGCAAACCCCCTTGGCGGTTTATATACGATATTGTGGTCGTGTTGTCTGTCCTCACGAGGACATGATGTCCTCTGAGAAAAGGCAGAAAGCGTTTTAGGGTGAGGAACACTGCTAAAAGCTCCAGGTAATTTATGTGTGCCCGCCGGAGGTCTCTGCTCCAGAGACCCCTCACCGGACGACCTTCGTAAATACCTCCCCAGGCTGTCAGACATGCGTCCGTGGTGACCACCTTCCATGAAAGGACAGCACCCATAGGCACGCCCCGTACTAGAAAAGTCGGGTGCAGCCAGTGACGCAGTGCCATTACGCATTTCACAGTAACCATTACTCTCCGCGCGTCATGACGCGCAGGGTTTAGTTTTAGAGCGGCTACCCAGCGCTGAAACTCTCTCATGTGTAAGCGTCCCAGTCGTACGACCAGGATGGCTGACGCCATGAGCCCCAGTAACCGCAGGCATGATCTGAAGAGAACATGTTTGCGCAGCTGGAAATGAGCGAGACAAGCTCTGAAAGCTTTCACTCTTTCCGCTGACAGGCGGGCTGTAAAGGTCACCGAGTTCAGGTGTAAACCCAGGAAGAGTACAGTCTGTGCTGGGCACAACATGCTCTTCTCTGTGTTTATTATGAAACCCAGGTTGAGCAGGTGCTTTACGAGGACATTTGTCTGCGTAATAGCCTCCTGCTCCGACTGTGCGAGAAGCAGCCAGTCGTCTAGGTAGGTCGCCAGGCGAATACCCTGTTGTCTTAACGGGGCTATCGCGGCTTGCGTACATCGTACAAACACTCTTGGACTGAGAGACAGACCGAAGGGAAGTACTCTGTATTCGTAACAGATCCCCTGAAATGTGAACCTCAGATATTTCCTGTGTGGGTAATATACTGGGATGTGGAAATACGCATCTTTCAGGTCGACTGATGTAAACCGTCGTTTTGTCGCACGAGACGCAGCAGAGATGTGTGAGTGAGCATTCTGAATTTGTATCTTTTTAGATATTTGTTCAGAACCCTCAAATCTAGTATTGGCCGAATCCCGTTCCCTCCCCGTTTGGGAACGAGGAAATACTTGGAATAAAAGCCGCTCTGACTCTGCTCGGCGGGTACTATAGATATAGCCCTCTTTTCTAGAAGTGAGAGGATCTCTCTCTCTAGAATATGGGCTGACTCTCCTCGGGCTTGTGAATACAGAATGCCCGAGAAGCGAGGGGGGGTGACAGCGAATTGGAGTCTGTAGCCCCGTGTTACTGTCTTGAAAACCCAAGCAGATGTTGTGAGCATCTTCCACTGTATGCTCCTTAGAGCCAGCGGAGATGTCACGTCTCTTACCCTCTGAGTCTCTATTTGTTGTGTTATGGGGCCCTCTAGTGTCTGAACATGGTGGTACCCCATTTCGACAATCCCCACCGACACTGCGCATGCGCGTGACGGTGGTGCCTTCACAACCCCAGCCGGCATTGCGCATGCGCGTGACGGTGGTGCCTTCACAGACCCGTCTATTATCCGCCTTTTGAGAAAGGCCGTAGCTGCTCTCAGAAGGGGAACAGTTGACGGACTGTTTATTGTTTTTATTGTTTTTCTTTTCATTTTTTTTGTTTGAGCTGCGCCCTTGGCCTGAAGCCTGGATGCGTCAGCGGAAAATGGTTTATGCGAGAAACAACAACAATATTGTGAAATGTGTTTTTGCGGACTTGAGGATGGCATTGAGGCATCTCTCGAGGCAGCGGGAACACATCTAGAGCTGGGGAACCGTGGACTTCCAGCTCTGTCACAGGGGGGAGAAGGGGGGGCTGTCAGGCCGCCCGCTTCTTCTTCCTCGACTGCTGGCCGAAATTCTGGGTTGGCTGCGCCTGGGCTGCAGCCGGAACCGGAGATTTTCTAGGCCAACTCGCCCTCGTCTCCTGCCTGGGCTGGGGACTCGGGGCGGGCTGCGACCTCTGCTGTTTTGGTGCTTTGAACCGAGCAGGGTTCGAGGCAGCTTGGACGAAGGACTGCCGCTGTGAAGGCAGCGGCTGGACCCTTCGAGGGAGACAGAGGTGGAAGGCCTCGTCCTCCTTCTTTTTCGACTCGCATCTCCTCTGCATGGAGGACAGAGCGGAGCCGAAAATCCCCTCGGGAACGATGGGCATGTCTAGCACATCCTCCTTTTCCCGGTCTGGGAGGTTGGTGAGGTTGAGCCATCTAGCTCTTTCCTGCACCACCATGATCCCCATTGCCTTGCCCGTGGCCTGGACGGCGCAGCGTTGAACACGGAGACAAATGTCTGTGATCGCGGCCATCTCGTCCAGAACGGCCGGTCCAGGATTGCTTGACAGATCCTCGCAGAGCTCCGCTTGGTATGCGGTTAGCAGTGAGGAAACGTTCAAAGCCCTGGCGGACAACGCTGCGGCTCTGTAGGACCGTTCAGTCATGGTCGACTGGAATCGGTCCGCCTTCGCTGGCAGCGTGGGGTTCCTGCTTGGTGACGGGATCAGCCTCGGTAGGAGGTGGGCTGCCACCAGCGGTTCCATAGGCGGTATGCGGAGCAGGCCGAGCCTCTCTATACCGTCACAGTCTAGGGAGGAGGCACCCTGGATTGGGGCCTTGTTGCACGAGACCGACACCTCATCCAACATCTCCGGGAAGACCGGAAGGAGTTGCCTCTTTGTCCTCGTTGCTTGGGGAAAATGTTTCCCCTCGTAACGGGACCTGGAGGTCTCCTTGGCCATTTCGGGCCACGGGATGTCTAGTCTGGACGCGGCACGCTGACACACGGCCTGCAGGTCCATGCTCAGACAGAGCGAAGCTGGTGTGCTATCGCCCGGGAGAGCAGCCATCGCTCCCGGCTTTGCAGCCTGAGCCGATGACACGAAGATATCGTCTTCTTGGAGGAACTCAGAGGCACCCTCTTTGTTCTCCATATAATCCAATTCCAGGACATCCTCCGCGGGCGAAACCATGGTGAGGTCCAGCCGGGAGCCCCAGCTTGGTAAAGCGTGGGGCTCCGTTCTCGCGTCTCTTGCCGCCACCGGGTCCCAGCCTGACACGGCGCGGGACTCTGGTGTGAGGGAGAGAGGCGTCCATCTTGTTCGCCGCGTGGCGTGGAGAGGACCCGCTCGTAACAGGTACGTTGTCGAGAAAAAAAATTCTTCCAACCTGTCCTTAATCCGGAGAAAAAGGACGGTGTAGATTTTTTTCTCAAAGAATATTAACTGGTGTGTTAATATTCTTTAATCTTTTCCTCCTCTGTGAGAGAAAAAGAAAAAACTTCCTCGCTACCGTGGTGTCGGTAATGAGGGAAAGCAAGCTAGCAACAGGTGTGTTGTTAGCTTGAAAAAATCAAAACCTTACCTTAATTTCCGAGGAAAGAAACGGCGAGGTCGATTGTAATACTAACTGGTGTGTTAGCATTAACAGTCTTCTTGCGAAGCAGAAGAGTAGCCGGCGAGCGCCCGTCGACCGAAAGTTAGCTTTGGGTTCAGTCTGTGGACTGTTAAGCTAGCCCGACTACCATCGAGATGTGCTCTGAAGCGAGAAGAGGTGTTTGAATGACGCATGCGACGTAGCGCAAGCTACTTATAGGGGGTGGATTCCCTGACGCTGACGTCAAGATCACCAGCCAATCAGGATTGGCGTAATGAGATTGATGCTTCTGTTTGCTCCGCGATGAGGCGCATCCCATAGTGAGACATCGAACGGAGTGTTATGAATGAGAACTTGAACCCGCTATGTAAGAACACTGGGACGGAGACTTGGGTGAAGTGTCAAAAAGACTGGATTTAATAAGTCCACAAAAAACCAGGCAGGGGACAAAGCAAACTCTGAACAGAGTGGGGAGAACGTGGAGCAGGGCTGAGACGGAGGTTGGGCTGGACGTGGCAGGCAGGACGGAATGGAATGTGGAGTTTCTGGAACAAAAATCCAACAGGAAGAGTATACAAAAGCACTAGAAAATCTAGTCAGCCGGAACTGGAGTTTACCACCGTGAGTATACGAAGAACTGGCGAAGTCTGATGATCGAACCGGAGTTTTAAGCAGCAGCAGGTGAGTGGTGGTAATCAGTGATGATGAGAGACAGGAGCGGAGGTGAGTTGGCGGAAAACGGAAAGTAGGTCAACCACGCCCAGCCAGAAAGACAGACAAAGAGATAGACAAACAAACAGAAAAAAGGAGAAGGAGATAACGCAATTCTTCACAAATTCAGTCCATAATACTTTTAGCCCATCCTTTCTAGTTTATGCATTGGCAAAGGTCCAACATTAAGTTAAGAAATTGTATATTGTGTTAAACAACAATATATCAGTTACATTTTTGGATCTGGTTATTTAATCTTTAAAAGACCTGGTTGTTATTTATGAATGCTACAAGCTGCAGATTAAATTAGCTCCAGCTACTTGTTAACTTGCCAAAATAAAACTTGGCTTCCATCAGTGGGCTGTCCGTGAGCTCCTGGATGTACCGGGCCAAAGATTGTCTTTATGAGGACAAGAGGGATGAGTCCTGTCTGGTGAATTTATCTGGGTGGTCACTTTTTATCAAAATGTCCCACTTAAACTTTAATTTGTACCATCAATCATTTTACTTATCAGCTTAATGGTTTTTGACCAGGGATCTTAAGTATCTTTTATCAAGTGAGTCATATGCAGGTAGCCTATACGAAAAATTCACCTCTTACAGTATCAACATTTTATACATTTTGCTGCTAAATTTGAGTTAAATTAATCTCACTCAAACTGAACAAGTTTAGACCTCTATAGTGTTTATACAGTGTATGGTTCAGATAGGTCCTGAGGTGTAATTTTGAAGCAGCTTCAAATTGCATTCATAGTCAACAGAAAGTTATGAGAGTTCAGTCAGAGGCTAAACTGCACACAAACACACAGGCACACTTGTCTGTTGCTAGCTAGCTTAAAGCCAAAACCTGTAAAGTTACTATAAGTTGCCTTAGCAAACCTATCATCAGGGACATGCACAGGTAGGGCTAATGTTGTCCGGGCAAGAGCCCGTTTGCCATTTTTGTCTGACCTGCCCCTCTGGAGAGAGCGAGAGTTTTTTTTGTTTTCTATTGTGGCCGAATCAACATGATAAGCCTACAATTAGTATTGTAGCGTCTCGCTGGGATAAAACACAACTTGTCAGCGCTGTGTCATCTGCCCCAGTCACGTGACTTTGTTTACAATCTGACAGCTGGAAGCAAAGGAAAGCCCTCGGCCTCATATGGCTATAGTGATCACACCAAATGCCTGCCTGGCGTTAGAGTAGGGGACAAACCAGGGGACTTTACTTCCTCTTGACACCGTCGGTTATTTACAAAAAAACCACCTAAATATACTTGTTATTGTGCTTCTGTCTTTTCATCTGCTACATAAACTCCCTCAACTGGGCTGCTCTCTCTCTTCTCTTGATCGCCCTCTCACGGAGAACACTTCACTGTCCTGCTTCATTGTAGGATTTCTGCCATGTCTCCACTTCAGTTTGACCATCTCTGTTATTAAGTTATGGGATTCAAAATAAATAAGTAATTAGATACCTTACCGTTACTGCGCTCATGAAGAATGATAAGAATAAGAATAATGCGTATTGAACTGGTTTCATTCATTAGTAAGTTTATTTAAGGTAAATAGTTAGAAGCCCTATTTTATCAGTATGTCTGCACAGCAGTTACAATGGTCAAACTACATTAAAACAGAATTGTCCCCATTCTTTCTTTAATAGTTACTAACATTAGATATTTTAATGAGATATGGTTTGCAAAACTAAAAATGTGCCTGAATAACGAATTTAGCAGTTGGACATAAAAGTCAACTGAGTGTCACTTGCAATGACAGTGTTGTGTTTTTATTGTATGAACCTTTTACATTAAAACAAGTTAGAATTTTCAAAAGGTCTTGTGTTTTTTTCGGGGAGAGGCCCTTTTTCCAGTTTAGAGCAAAAGCCCCTCCAAATGTCTGTGCACGTCCCTGCCTATCATAGTCGCATGGCTATATGTTAGGAATTCTTAAACCCAGAGACCAGGATAAACTGAAAAAAGTCCAAGGAAGCTTATACAAGTCAACAGCATTTAATTAAACAAATAATGCGATGATATTCAAATGAGATTTTTCGAGTGGAGGCTCTCTTCCCATCAGCTGTTGCCTGGCGCGTGGGGCGAGCAGAACTGGAAGAGCGCGATTCTTGGCTTGCTTTTCCTGTTGTCTTCTCCTATTGGCCGGCATCAACGTTTTTCTCTTTCAATGTTATAATATTCTAATGTCTGTGTCCCTAATAACAGTATTGCAGTGTCAATAAGTGAGAGTTAAAAGAGTCATTTTCAGATTTTAGGACACCACTACACTCTTAGCTTTTAGAGTCAAATAGACCGAGACAGCACAGGTTTTATCAAATTCAGACAAACAGGCACTAGAGCTGGTACTGTTCGCTCACCCTAAATACATTTTTAAAAATAAATCTAACATTACAGTAGGACTTCACTGAACACTGAACAACACGTGAGAGGTTGCTCAGTATGCACATAGGGTTTGATCCAACACATATTGTCAGGTATGTGGGCAAGAGCAGTGAAGTAAAGTTGGCTGTGTGGGCGAGGACAGGGAGTATAAAACACAGGCATGCTGCTGCTGGTGCCAGTAACACCCGCTGCAACACACACTCACACACCGCTGTGCCACCTACCCAGATGAAAGTGTTGGCTCTGTGGCTCCTAGAGGCCCTGTGGAGGGTTATTGTTGCTATTTATAGGAAAATAAGTCAGCAGCACGCATGCCAGTGTGTACCGTATAGCATGGTGTGTCTGTTTCTGCAACACACACATATTTTTCTTGGTGTTAACGATTACTTATGTTCCATATCTGAAGAGAATGTGTGTATGAGTGCTGTGTCAACTTGGAGCTTTCCAGTAAGAGCTGCTACATTCACACTGCGGCTGGATGCGCATAGGTCAACACACACACACACACACACACACACACACACACACACACGCACGCACGCACGCACGCGCGCGCTCGCACACACACACACACACACACACACACACACACACACACACACACACACACACACACACACACACACACACACACACACACACACACACACACACACACACACACACACACACACACACACACAATCCACTGAGGGGGGGGAGAAACCACAGCCTTGGATGGTTTGAGAGTCTTAATGTCAACAACCACCACTAAAAGCACAAGTATTTGTGGCCGAGCCGTTTCAGATAACCCAACGGCTACCGCACGGACAGACTGATATCATCATAACAGAATGTGCTGGCTGTACCGGTGACTGATGAGAAATGTTTTACAAATATATAAGAGAAGGGGGAAAGAACCAGGCACTGATGATAAAATGATTCATAACAGAAGCGTGCAATGAAGGAATGAGAAAAAGGAAGAGGAGGTTTTTTAGATTATTCACAGTGAGTGATTAATAAAGGAAAGTAAGACATTGGATAATAAATATAAGTTGGAGGACAAAACATGATGAATATATATCATAAGAATGGATAACAGGCATAAGGAATGAAAAACATGCAAATAAAGAGTTAATCGTACATAGAAAAATTTGTTCAGGTGAGCTTTAGTGCTTGAGAGTAACTTTTTAATTTGGCAAAAAATTCAGAGACAGTTGCCAGCACTTGGCAAACAGCCAAACAAATAAAAACTCAGAAATGAAAAAGCAATAAAGCTTACACTGTGATAAGATTAACAACAATCTTATTTGTACTGGTGTGGTGAGTAAAAAAAGCTTTTGTCTGATGAAATGTAATTTGATTTAGAAGCATGCAGCCATGAGTTTGGGACATTAGGAGAGCGGGGGTGCTGGAAGCTGCCAGGACCAGCTCTCTCACCCAGGACGCCCACCCAGGTGGCGGACGACAAAAAAACAAAACATGTAATGGATTTTATAGTCTATAAAAGGAGACATTTTGCACTTAGCTTACTTCATGTTTTCTACAAATTGAAAAATAAGATTTGGTAAAAGGCTACACAGCATGCAAATTCGATTTGTAGCTCGTTATTTTAAAAATGCCTTTTAGTCCCGTCCCATCTTCGCTGATCTCAG
Source organism: Pseudochaenichthys georgianus (assembly GCF_902827115.2). Classification (NCBI taxonomy): domain Eukaryota; kingdom Metazoa; phylum Chordata; class Actinopteri; order Perciformes; family Channichthyidae; genus Pseudochaenichthys; species Pseudochaenichthys georgianus. Next base: position 13,936,085 of record NC_047523.1, read on the forward strand.
TGCGCCTCCATTAACTCTTAATGAAATTATAAGGATTTCAAGTTTATTTATGTGAGGAAATTAGCTGGGAGAAGGGAAGCAAATATGCAACAGTTGCAAATATGGAGGGAAAGAAGACAGAAATGTTGGAAAAACATTTGAACAAATTGTTTAACACACATATACTTATTTTGATAAATGATACAATAATTTGAAGGGCTGGAAGTATGAATGACCAAGTTGCAAACATGCAGGATAGAGAAGGAAAGAGGAAAGAACAATTGGTTCATTTAGTTTCCATCTCAGCAAAAAAGAAGTGTATCAAATCATCAGTTTTCTTTGTAGAACTAACAGTGTGATTTTGCTCAAACGAATGAATGCACAAACACTTACATTCAAACAGTAACATCAATGTCTTCATTCCCATCCTAAACGAGGCCAAATGTTGGAAATATTTTATGCAAATATTGAGTTTGTACTTATTAGACGTTGTTTATTCAGTGTTGTTGTTGATGTGGTGACACACAGTATGCAAATGTGATATTTGTAACTGACATATATTAGGAGTCATGGTTCATCATAGAATAGCTGAAGGGTTAATGCCATTGCCTAACAACGAAGAGCTGTATCCTTTTCAGGGTCTTTCCATCCTTTTTGCCTCTTGAACCTAGGCAGGTATGAATTTATATTAGATCACAGAAATACACATTTAACCCAAATCTCTTTTACAGCTGAATATGATCACTTAGCTGCCAAGACATCATTCCAATAAGAAGCAGGCTGACCACCCTTGTAAAGGACTGCCTGTTGGTTTATGTCTGTGCATCTGGTTGTGTTTGTGATAAAAGACGAAGCAGGGATGGAAAAAGTATTATTGGAGGGCAGACTGAGAGAGGAGGAGTGATATAACGGTTGGGTAATCTCTGCTGTGAATTCACCCTGTTACATTCTAAATCCAACCTTTTCAAAGCTAAAGATGGTCACTGGATCTTTATACTGTAAGGTATCGTGTCACATTTCGTTTTCCATTGAACAGTCTTTAAACACTTCCAGAGCCCATACTGTGTTCGCTTTGGTGTTTACTTCCTGTTTGTCTTTTCTTCTAAATTCTCTGACATTCAGCTCTCTTTCTGCATGGTTCTCTTTACTGGGGACAGTTTAGCCATCATGAATCCTATGTTTTGTGCTCTCCACATAAATAAAAAATAAATATAAAAACATTTCTTCAACAGCTTATTTTTTGGCAACGCTGACCTATACTGTAAATTGACCAGACTTCTTTCTGCCGTTGATAAGACTGCACATAGTCCCTTGATCAGAGTTTCCTCCTTAAAAAATAGCAGACTGCAGAATGTTTGAAATGGACCAATCAGCTTGGAGTATTCAACTAAGGCTAAGCCATGTAATTATGGCATTGATTGCCTTTTAAGTGTTATAACTAAAGATATCAAGTGTGAATTTGCCTAAAATAATTTGTTTAATGCTATAACACTAAGAGGTTGCTACAAATACATGTATTTTTCTGTTTTCTTCTAACAAAAGCTGTGAAATTAATATTCATATTGTAGGGACTGAGAGGCAGAGTAGTGGGAGACTCCTACATTCCCAATAGGTGGCTGCACCCGCTTCCAATTAACAGTATTGGGAGCAGGTGTGGAGACCTCACACCTGATGCTAATCACTCCCTCAAGGGAGACAAAGCACCCAGAGTTGCTCAGTTGTGTGTGGCACATGGAGGTAGCAGGAGACTCCCAGCGTGAGGAAACAGTTTGTAAGCTGGTAAGTCGGTGAGCGGCCCGGCTACCTTAGCCTTTGTATAGTTAAAGGTATTTTTGAGTTTAACAGCAATAAAGCCTCTTTTTTGGACTTGAACACTGCCTCTGTCGTGATTGCTGCACTACCACTTTTCTCTTTATCTGCCCAGACCTGTTACAATATGTAGTACTTTTCATTGTATGAGTCTGTCTGTGATTGTGTGTCCGGGTGTTTGAGTGTGTGCGTGTCTGTGTGATGAGTAAGTCCTACATGTGCAAGTCATGAGCAAGTCTCAAGTCTTGACCTACAAGTATCAAGCAAGTCCCAAGTCACTGTGGTGAGAGGCAAGCAAGTCAAGTCAAGTCATACAACATTCTGATGAATAAGCCCAGTTTCTGCATTTAAATCAGTTAAAAGACAGTGGTTATGAAAATGGATTTAACCCACACTATGATCTTCATTACACACACAGTTAATCATTTGAAATCTAATTTAGAGCGATGACAATCATATTAGATTAATATTAACCCTAGAACTGCAGACAATATAGCTAGGACTCAATCAAAAAAGTCTGTTCAAAAAGGCAGAATTCCAGGTAAGAAAATCATATATGGCATTTGCCATTACACATATTTAATTAAAATGTCTGTTAACACTAGAACCTCCAACAGCGTCAGCGCCTACATAGATATCATTTTCAAATCATTTAATTTGTTCCTCTTCATCATTTCCTTATAAACTAAGTAGGATGATTTAAAACTCAGTTAATTGGGTTCATTTTGAAATGGCTTCAGTTTATCATCATAACAGATGAAAAAGGTCAAGATCCATTTTACAATAAATCAAGGAATTGTGCACTTCTACAAACAAAAACAACATTAAAACATTTAAACAAACTACTAAAAGTAGATGAACTACATTATTCAAAAGTTTACAGTAACTTCTGATAATAACACAGGGGAAATAAACGAGGCATCTCTTCTCTTTGCTTAATCGATTTGAAACCAAGTCTAACGTATAGCTTAAACTTAATGTTAGCTTTCTAGCTAACACAACACATTCACGTAGCCTACCTTTCTCTGTATGTTTTTTTGTAGTGACGAATGAAGTTGGATGTTGTGGTGGTCGTGTCACTGATCTTTATGCTGCAGACCATACATACCGCTGTTCTCTTCTTATTAGCCTCATCGACAACATAATCCTTGAATCCAAACGTGACTATTTGTGGAGTAACACTAGCCGCTGCCATGTTAACTGACACTCCTGCCTTCTACTGTAGTGGGTTGCCAGGTTTGCGCGCATGGCGCTATAATCACCCAATCACGTTTCGAAAAAACTAAAAGTAATATCTCAATACAAAAACAAACGCAAATATTTAATTTTAAAAAGTCAAGTCCTTTCAAGTCATCTGTCTCAAGCTTAAGACAATACCAAGTCAAAGTCAAATCAAGTATTTTATCAATGTTAGTCAAGCAAGTCTCAAGTCCAAAAATATGCGACTCGAGTCTGACTCGAGTCAAGTCATGTGACTCGAGTACCCTCCTCTGGTGATTCGTGCTGCTAAGCAGAAATTTCAAATTTGTGTTAGTACTGTAGGTTACACGCTCAGCAAAGGCCAACCACAAGAGACCTGTCTGAAGTGTGTGTCTGCATCCAAGAAGAACGTTCAGGCATGCTTGAGTTTGTGTGAGCCCATGGATTTGGGAAGATGAGATCTGGACCACGTCATTATGTGGATGCAAAATCTGGGCCATTAAAAACATTTCTACATCCCTAAGTGGAGGAGACAGTGTAAAAGAGAAGTGTTAGACATAGAAAGCTACTTGATTATACGCAGCACATACTTGAATTGCATGGATTAAATGAGGGAATGAATCCACACTTCTTTGGTATGCATATGTTTGTGTATTGTGTGTTTTCATGTCAGAGGGTGTGGGCAGAGAGCAGGACTCTGGAGACAGACTATGTTTACATCAATGATGCTTGCTGCTCTAATGTCAAATGTCACAGTTGATGGAAAATGTTTCCGTGCAGAATTTTAAATGTTAAGATGCTGAACATTCAGCTTCCCAGAGAACTGTTGCTGCTGTTTATATTCTGACTGATAAAAGAAAAGAAAAGGAAATGCTACTCATGAACTCATGCTATTATATTTCTATTATGGAATTTTGACGATGTCATTTTGTTTATATTTCTGACATACTATATATAGTATGTTGTTTTTCCAATATTGTCGGCATACTACACAATGTAGTTTTTTATTATATCTTCGACATACTATACTGCGTCTTTTTTTCTGATATATTCAACATTCTATACTACGTCGTTTATTATGATATTGTCGATATAATATACTATGCAGTCTTTTCTGATATTTTCGACATTCTGGGTGTTTCTCAATGTCGAGGAAGGCTCCTCCAGAGCCACTATTTCAAGGATGTTACGTCATCGAGTCCCGCCGAAGGACTATTCCAATGTCCAGGATCCTTGGAATTCTACCGAGGCCAGCGTCCTTCGTTGCGGGAAATTTCGAGGCAGCACATGTGTATCCTCCGCGGTCTTAAAATCCCCACAATGCTTTGCGCACGGACCAATTTCCAAAATCTTTGGCAGAAATCGCGCTCCATTTAAGGTGGGGCCTCGCACACCTGTTAGCCTGTTCCACCATTCTTCGTTTTCCGAGGCTAGGAAGGATTCTTGCCTCGCTTCTGAAGGACCTGACTCGGAAGACATGTCCTACCAAGGAAGCGTCCTCGACATTGAGAAACACCCACTATATTATGCCGTTTTTTATGATATTTTCAACATACTATACTACGTCGTTTATTATGATATTGTCTACATACTACAATGTAGTTTTTTGGGATATTTTCAACATACTTTCCTACTGTATGTTGTTTTTTAAATATTTTTCGACATACTAAACTATTTCGTTTTTTCTGATATTTTGGACATACTATGTCGTCTTTTCAAAACTTAAAACAAATATTCATGTACATTATACTATATATGACTAGGTTTTTGACATGCTTTACCATACCATACTCCGTCAAGTATAGTATGACTTTTTTCGTCATATTTATCAGTATACTAAAACAACTAAATAAAACGTTTTTCATGATATCTTTCTTTCATGATATTCTTGACATATAATTGTTCCAAAATACTATACTATGAGTTTTTTTACATCCTTTTAAATTACATTTTTCTAAAAATATTCATCTAAATCAAAGAGGGAAGTGAGGGTAACAGATTTGGTGCAGAACACCCTGAGAGGATCATCGCCCATATAATCTTATGATTATCCAGCCAGATCCAGCTTTAACACTTGACTGGTGGACAGCAGCGTGAGAATCGGGTCGGTCTCCAAAGGAGAAGAGTAATAGTGAGATAAAGAAGCAATGGACAAATGAGGGCAGGATGTATGAGAAAAAAAACAAGAAGAAAGAGGTGAAGAAATGCTGATGCAGAGAAATCACTGATAAGGGCTCTCCAAGCTAATTAAAGCGCTATAACCAAACTAGAATTAGGATGCATAGTAAAGAGGGCCAGATGGTCAGGGATGTAGGGCAGTCTATAGTGCAGTTTTAAATGCTTTAGGAAAAGAAAGAAAAACACCTCTTTAAATGTGTTTTCTTCTAACTGTGGTTTCAAATACATTGCTGCCTTATTACCCAATTCTTAAATGTGTTGATTTATATTGTGCAGACACCCACACGCAACATTTTACACTTGCATTATTTCCAACTCTAATCTAGTTATCCCAAAAGCGTCACCATTTTCAGTCCAATATGATAAGCTCCAGGCTCATTATTGTATGCTTTAGATATATACAAAAAAGACAGCAGATGTTAAAAATGTAAATCGAAACACAAACACACACTTTTACTCAACTATTAATTATGGGCCATAATTATTTTTTCATACTTTGTAGAATTTGCATTATTCTCTTAACTGACAAACTTGCAAGAAGATATTGTTTTTCTATCAGTATGAAACAAAAAGACTCTTTTATGAGTGAGAGTGTTAAATATGCTGTCGGTCAAACATATTTATCCCATTCTCTCCTTTTATAAAACGATAAACCCTGAATAAAACTCATGAAATGCTTTGGATGTTCGACTAGGTAAGTTAGTCATATAATTAGCACTAAAACTTAAGACAAATAAACACATGAGCAATACAAAATGAAGAACCACATCACTTGTTATTTAGTCTTTATTAAATAATAATAATAACATTAAAAAAGAAATTCTTCTGTACAAAGTCTACAAACAACAGTTTGAGTTATCTGGCCAGTGCCGTAGGTTTGTGTGTGTACATCTTAATGCATTTGTCTGTGTGTGTGTATGAGTGTGTCGGTGTATTTATGTGTGTATCCATCGAGACAGAAGAGGTAATACTAAATGGACTTCAAGAAAGAAAGTGTTAAAAGACAAGCGGGAGAAAGAGAGAGTCTGGTGTGTGTTTCTAAATGACCTGGTGTTCGTTCGAGAGACATAATAAAAGAGCTCCAAGGCACTTGGAAAACAGTCCAATGAAAACGCAGTTAGATGGACAGAAAACCCTCTGTCTCTCTCCATTATATCCACTCCCTTTATCTCTCCTTAGACGATCTTCTTTCTACACCTTTTTATGATCCCACTTTTCTTTTGTTTATTTCATCTCACTAGGCCTGTTGGCTTTATCCAAACAATACCGCTGAAAAGGAAGAGATGAGAGAGACTGGGGGAAACAACAAGTGCGACATGTTTTTCCCCCAGACTCTCCTTCCTCTGTTATACTTTCTGTGTGTATTTTTTGTCTGGTTTGTCAGCTTTCACCTGTCCTGCTGACAGTCTCGTGTTATTGACTGTCCTATCAGTCTGTCAGCCAGATACATTTCCAGGCAGACAATCACCTTTCTGTCAGCGCAACTCCAGTTGTATAAATGAATGGTTTCATATCAATCTTTCATAGACTTCAAATGACAAGTTAATCCAATGTTCAAGGCACATCTTTAACTGCAGATAGTTTACTTCAAATGCATGTGTTATTTTGACACTAAAGAAGTCAGTCTCCGACTATTTCCAATTCATGTGTATTTGTAAAAGTGTTTGAATAAGCATTCTGTCAACACCGAACATTGTGTGTATTTTTAAGGGCTTACTATCTTGAATGCATTTCCGCTGTTTTATACCCATATAATGTCAAATTGCTTGCTAGCTTGCCTTCTCCCTTGTTACAAATTTGAGTTTCTGCATGCTTGTATAGATGCTTGATACAAACAAGAGACATTGCTCCATTGCGCTACTAGATATAAAAAACTCCAACAAAATGTATTAAGCTGAAGCCAAATAATGACATAAGATGTATTTTTGTCGGAGAAACAGCTGCGACCATATAACCATATAATAACCATACAATTCCCTTGTCTCTCTCTTTCTTCCTGTCTAACTTATGTATGTGTGTGTGTGTGTGTGTGTGTGTGTGTGTGTGTGTGTGTGTGTGTGTGTGTGTGTGTGTGTGTGTGTGTGTGTGTGTTCGTGTGTGTGTGTGTGTCTCCTCCTGTTCATCAGCAGCACTGGCACTCCTCGATGGCTGTCTTCCGATACAGCGTTTACTGTAGTTAGCTTAAGGCTCGATTGTGTGTCCAAGAAAGTCGATGGTACGATTTCCACTATCCTCCTTTAGTCATTTCCTTCTCCTTCCGTTT
>NC_047523.1:13948513-14071013 GCF_902827115.2 Pseudochaenichthys georgianus
TTTTAATGTTAATAACAGCGAACCAAGAAATCCTTTGCTAAATGGAGTGTAGTCTTTCTCTGATGTTTTAGAATTTGCTTATTTAATTATTTGATAATGGGATGGAGTATGGGTGCCGCTTGGCTTTTTGTGTTTCTCTGTAGTTCAATATTTAATTAGCTTGAAGTGCGAGACAGTAAAATTCAGCGCGAGTCAAAAAGACAATCATAAAGTCGAGTTATGTCCCTCACAGAGTCAGAGGAGTACATACAGTGAGGTGGCTGACGCCAGGGACGAATGTTTAAGCACTTCAACGCTGGTTTTATTAAGCTAGTCACAGTTTAAGTTTAAACCAAGTTCATCCCTGGCTGAGGCCATGCTTCAGAATGATCAGTCAGATTTACATCACAAACAATCTTTCTGATCAATAAAAAAACCATTATTACAATAAGAAATCAAAGAACAATAACAACATAATTGAATCACTTAATAGAAATGGCATCATCAAGGTCGATTTTCGAGAAAAAAATAAAACTGTAGATGCACTTAACCCCTAAAATGTGTGATGTCACATTACCAAAATGAAGTGACAAATTCGTAAAAAGTGCTATATAAACTCCACATTTCACTGCAGATTATGAACATGACTTGAAATGATGTTTGTCTGAAACACCCAACAAAACAAAATAAGGTTGTCATGTTATTTAAAGGGGCCCTATTATGCTCATTTTTGTATTGTGTGCCTCTACTGTACCATGCTTTAATTTTCAAAAAGTGCTTTATATTTTTTCTTTTTCACTACAGTATCTATCTGAAACCAGAGCCCAGTCTGCTCTGATTGGTTAGCTGGCAGACTCTGTTGTGATTGGTCAACATCTTAAAGATGTTCTACCCCTTAGCCTAGCTAGCCAATAGGGGCACGAGTGTAACACATTGATGACACTATGTTAGTAAACTAAGGAGTCCAGTCAAGACGCCCCTACTTTTTGATTTTAGCCTTTGCAGAGCATTCCCATGCAGACGCACCTATAGAAAACACTACAGGAAAATGAAAAACCCCAAAAGCATAAAAGGACCCCTTTAATTTAAAGTACTGCAGTTACTGAGCGGCACAGGCAATCAGCAGTGAAACAACCAATACTAAAGTTATAAATATGGCTGATCCCAGTAGTCACACTGCAAATTATAATATGTTCTGGAGGTCTCACTGAAATGTACTCTCCATGTAAGACTATACATTCGTACATACACTTGAAAGCATCTAATTTGTTCTGGTTGTGTTAATGTACAGTCTCACAACAGACCCTCCAGGCTCTAGCTTCTCCTTTCCCACAGTCAAATGAAATCACCACAGGCCTTGACAAAACATTAAAGAAAGCAAAAGAATCCGGATAACGGGGAGAAAGAGAGATGGTTGGACGGACACTCTTTGGACGACTGTTGAACACTTTCTAATGATCCTGGCCTAAAGCCCTCAGGCTAGGATCCTGAGAAGAATCATCATGCGGATCTGAAAGGAGATTAAAACTCCCCGTTGCCCCATTTGATCTCCACTCTCCAATTAGCAAAGAGAAGAATAAAAAGGGGGGGCTTTCTTTATTGGGGAAAAGACATGGATAGTTCTTTGGCACCATGCGCTGTTGCAGCGGGGACCCAAGGACCTGTTAGAGTGCTTTCACTCGTAATATTTCTCCAGGACACAGAGGAGGAGGAGGCAGGGGGAAAAAAGGAAAAAGAAATGGCCGGAGGGCTAGAAATGCTTACTGCAGGGTTTTATGAATGCAATCAGCTCCATTAACTAATTAGAAATATTAAAGGGCTTCAAAGTAGTCTGTGATGGAGCAGCGAGAGGAGAGTGAGGGATGGCTGATTTAGAAGTGCGGCATGAAGACAAGCCAGCACATTTTCCAAATCTTGCAAAAACTTTGATGGAGGGAAGGAGAATGAAAGGGGGGAAAAGTGCATTGGTAGCACAACATAAATACAGTAATATATCATTCCTCCATTAGAATTTCGGACCCACATTGATTGGGTTACAGCACAGGGCTGCTAGAGTGAGTCATATCATGTGTAAATCACGCACAAGTCGATTGAAATGGAAGGCAGAGGGGATGGATGTGCGAGCATAAAATAACGAGAATACAAAACGAGACACAATTTGAGGAAACACGTCAATATGGAGAGATGCAGAGTGGTTTCTGAACATGCATGCAACTATTTTCTCTGCTAACACTGGTTTATGTTTGTTTGAGAACATGTGTGTCTCTCCATCGCTCTGTCTATTCTGCCAAAAGACTTCTTTCATCTGCTTTTGTGTTTGAAACAACCTGCCCTCCTCCTTCAATCCAAACCCGACCTGCCTCCCCGTTAGCCTTCCTCTCGGAGTAAAAGAGAGAAAAATCTATCTTTAGAAAAGTATTTTTTTTACTTCTTTCATCTTCCTCCATTCTCTGGGCGCCTTCTGTGGAGGCAAAGGGGGCTCGCTTAATGGGCCCTTTTCCTCTGAGAGAGTTTGCTCTCCTCTGCTTTCTGCCTCTCATTTTCTCTCCTGTGTTTTTTTTGCTGGGAGGATTTGTGATAAAGGGAGGAGAATAGGAATAAGCGGGGTTTTGATAAAAAAAGGCTAGGGGATTTGTGCATGAACAAAATGATGTAAAGGAGTAGCCTACAACACAAGATGGTGAACTGCTGAGAAATACTACAGTGGATCGAAAGTTGATTATTTTTTAAGTTTTGTTCATGCTTTGGATAATTTCAACATGACATACTTAATTTTTTCCATTTCCTATCCATATACCACTTAACCTGAAGATGGGTGCTAATGAGGGAAAAACTGTTGCAACATTTGACATAACAGAAAAAGTTGTTAAGATCATCACAGTGAACACAATCCACATAACTGTTGCCTTAAAAACAACAGCCAGTGAGTATAAAAATAAACATTGAATAACTATTAAACATCAAAAAGCACATGGAGGCATACTGTAATAGTATGTGATAACAAAGCAAGAACATATATTCAATTCACAACCAGTACATTACTCCACTTTTTTATATTAAGATTCACAGTAAATGTAAGAAATTGTCAGAATGAATCATCAAAGCCTTCAAAATAATCATTATCAAGAAGTGAAAAAGTGCTAATGGTACTCTCGACATTGCAAAAATGCATCATGGCACACAAGTGTTATGCTAACGTATCTGTCAACGTTGGAAATCATGAGAAAAGTTGGATGGATAATTAAGTAGACATCAAGAAATAAGTTTGATTTTGAAATACCATGGTGAATGAAAGGAATAGAAGCAAAACTGTGCAGCCACAAACAATTTTTTTCACAATATATTAAATTATCAAAGGAGAAAACAAAAACATTTGCACAGACTTCAAACTGCATCTTAAGATACTCAATACATTTAGGATTTGTTTCATTCATTCAGTCTAATGTGTGCAGGACATACTCATGTTGAACATTAACAGACACAGGCATTGGATTATCTATGAGATCAAGGCAAAACTGTCCATTCATACTCCTATTTGACACTGAGGCACAACCTCGTTCTGGAGGTGAGGAGGTAATAGTTTTAAAGCACACTTTAAGAAAGGCATATCAGGATGTAATGAAAAATGCACTCGGGGCTTGACGCAAGACTCAATTATTAGCCACTTAAAAGTTTCCGAAGTGTCCGTGCATATGTATTCGAGACTGTGTGTTGCAGAGAGGAATTGTGTCTAGGTCTGCAGGATGCGACTTAAGCTGTCTCATCCTATCTACCCTGCCGTGTAAACCAGACAGAGAACACTGATTCCTCCTTCACCACCCACGGTGGATCTGTAGCCTTCTATCTGTCACGGCTGGACGGGCAGCACTAATTATATCCGTACTTCTTCCCTTTTTCCGTTCTTAATCTGTCTCTGTCACTCTCGGTCTCTCAAAGGCTAGTGGACAAATAAGCAGAGGCTTCATTCTGCCCCAGAGAAATAGCCTTCTCTCTTTTAATGCAGCACACATTGTGACTTCTATCTCCGTGTACCTTTGTGTAAATCCCTTCTCTGTTGGAAAGGTTATTTGGAGGCAGGCAGTGTCCAAACTGCAGTCAGATATATCCTACTCTGACATTTATAAAGGAGGAAAATATACTGTTACAACAGTGACAATGTACACTACATGTGTTATGTCCACAGTCAAGATGCAGCTGTAGAAGTCAGAATTCTCTTAAGTACATCAAAAAAGTAATCAGGCCATCAGAATTGGCAATTTAAGTTATTTCATCTACTCTCCCTGATGATGGTAAAGTCAGGATTACATTCTGCCAGTGTCAGCCAACAATATAGTTTTATCAAAAGTGCATGCTGATCAGACAATCAGATCAGTCATCAGCAACAGCAGTGTCTCTTCCATGTAGATCAGTGAAGAGTGCCGATTATGAATAATGCTGTTGAGGGAGATTTCACTCCCTTTCATCGCTTTATTTGACAAAGCAATCCAATCAAATGTTATCATTCACATGGTGTCTGGTTGTTTTCAACACTGGGAGTCATAGCTGTCGTCTTTATCCATTCTGATGGTGAGCATGGGGTCAAGGCTCGGGCTCGGCCCAGTAGCTGGATACAGGTGGTTTTGGTTGGGGCTCTGGATCCGATTATAGCTGAGATTTTGGTTCTGGTAGCAGTTTTGGTGACCTTGCTGATTGGGTTGCTGGCTGTTGTGGTACGTCACTGAATGATGGTGACCAGCGCTGGACTTCTTTGGCGCCCAGTGGTACCGATGGCAGCACAGTGTCACCAGCACGGTTACAATCACCAGCAGTAAGAGAGCGGCGACTCCTGCCAACACATAGTACCAGTAGGTGGGGACAGGCTGCACCGCCACTGTGTCTACTGTGGGCTCCATCCCAGACATGGCACCCCCTGGAGGGCAGGAGGACACATTACTGGTTGGCACTATGGACCACGGAGGCAGGCATGCAGGCCGCATTGGAAAGTAATTCTAATTGACTCTTCGCTAAAAGCCCCTAGATAGTGTTTGTAAAATCATAGCCTAGCAACCATAGCTCATAACTAGCAGGGCAGGTCTGGCAAGCTTTGGATTCCTCTACATGCTGAATTTGTGTTGAGCTGTAGTTAAAGCAATACTCAACCTTTTATGAGTTTGTAGGGTTATGTTGTTTAGTAGCCCTCCCAAAATCCAAAAGCAAATTATAAGGAATGGATTAAGTGTCATTTAGCATTAGCTAATCAGGCTTAGCTAACTAGGTCTACTATTGGTAGCAAAAATGATTGCTTCCTGGGCTCACACAAATAAATAAAAGTAAGTTACTAACACAGTTTGTGGAGTTAAGTTTGTAAACTAAACAGATTTATGTTGTCATGTCTCACTTTTCATCTTTACCTTTTGTTCTTGAAATACTAGCATTTTCTACACGGATCATCATCTGGTTAGGATGAGTACTTTTGGCCTGGTACATTGAGCTTAGCCCAGTTTTTCAAAAGTAAAATATCAATATAGCCATTGTGCATGTTCAAAAACACCTTTACATGTTTCTTATTTTAATATAAGTCAGCTGGGGACAGCACTTTAACCAACTAATGATGCTAACGTTAACTTAATTAGCTTTGCATCAACAAATCCGCCATGTTAGCCGCCATTGATGAGTGACAGCTAGAAACGAGAAGCTTTTTCTAAAATCAAGGGGCTATTGTTTCAAATTAACCAATAATTGAATTGTTAATTTTACATTGTCATCAAAGTAAATTGCATACAAAGCATGAGAGTATGGAAAGCTTGACAGGCCTTGTAACAGTAACTTAGGGAGATGGGCGAATGGTCAATTAGTGCAGCAGTGAGCTAAAAAGTATTGTGGCTGGCTGGTATTCAACACAAATAATATGTAAGATCAACAGCAGGCATACAAATGATTTAGCTTCCAGGTTTAGCTCACTTTCCAAACATTTAAACATCCAATTGCATTCAATCTAAAGTCGCCTTCAGTCTTCATTCTTCAGAAAAAATGCAAACGTCACAAGCATTAGCTGCACATTGACACACGCAGAGGCTCATGCGATACGTTGGACTCGATCAGAGAATGCAAAGCCTTGATAATGCAGAGACTGGCTGATTTGGACAAAGGGTGGGGAGTTTCGAGTAGTTGTATTCGGGAGAACGCAGCTGCTTTTATCAGGGTAAGATGGCATTAAAGGGAGTCGAGTGGAGGAAGAAAGAGAAGGGAATAGAGGAAATCAGAGAGAAATTACAGGGGTAGAGAAAGGATAAGAGAGAAGGCTTTACAGGAAGAAAGAAAGGGTTGAAATAGAGAGGGGTGGCAGAAAGTGAGGAGAGAGGGTGGGAGGGAGGCGAATTGAAGGCAGAGAGCTAATCCTGCCATGATATCTTTAATCCTGCATTAGAGGGTTTGTCTGAAACTTCAATACTCTGTCAACTCACTGTGAAAGAAACCCGCTGAGAGAGAGGTCGGGGAAGAAAGAGAGACAGAGAAAAGAACGGAAGAATGTGAAAGAGAAAAAGAAAGGACGAAGGAAAGAGGAAATAGATGGAGACGAGAGAGCAATAATAATGGGACAAAGGAAGGAGAGGTGCAGAGTAAGACAGGAGGAAACCAGTGAGCTTCATTTGTAAGTTCAGACATACTCTTTAAGGGTTTAAAATAGCTTTGATTGTAAAGGCTCTAAGCAGCCTGTACAGAGAGCCTTCCCAGCAGTGGATTAAGACACGGATGAGGGTTTCAAATCAAATCAAATTGACCGTTACTTTGCTTTTTACGGAGGGATCTGGGGAACAAAGGGAGTAATTTCTCAAGAGCACCACTCCTTAAACGAGCTAAAAAAGTGTGGCTTTCGAGGAACATTGGTTACTAGAGTTTTTGAATCGCGGAATTACTACCTTTCTCATTCAAGGTCTGACACTTCACACACGGAATCTGTCCTTTTCTGAATGGTATACTTCAAAACATGGATCTATAACTACTCTGTATTCTCAAACTGAAGGCAGAATGTGCTTATTTTCTCCATTTGTGTGTAGCATGATTGCTCAATGTGCCGCCAGTCTTTTTCTTTCAAGAAGCCAAATGCCTCCTTGGTTGCCATAGATACAAAAAAAACCAACATTGTGACACACTGGTCCCCGTCACACCATAATGAGACTGCCATTGTTGTGAAATGAGGATCGTGTTATCAGACTATAATTACATATTTCATTTAGAATCTGGTCTCCAGTCCTCCTGAAGGTTCTCCCTTAATGCGATTTTGGGTCGATTGATTTATTTTATTAAATATAATTGTATTCGTTTTTCTCCACTGGGCACATGTCATTTCAGAGAAGAAGATTATAGGAGGATTATAAGAAAATACAATTACAACCTTGCCCTGATCCTTGATCACTTTTATCCTCCTCACATTTGGATTAAGTCAGTCTTTAAATTAAGTGAATTTAAATAATTGTTGAATTAATTTCTCTTTGTATGCCTTTATCACTTAAAATCCAGTTTCAACCCCCTTTCATCTGAATAATGTTGGTAAAGAACACAGAAACCCTGCTTGTCCAAAGCCACAACTCAAACACTAACTCGAATTATCCACATCGAGACACACCAACACATATCACAACCAAGGCACTTCTATATAACTCCTCTTATGTAGGCAGTATTAGTTCGAGATCACTTTTCAGCAGGCGTCTCGCAGGAGACATGTAATCCTTAAGTCCGGGGCTCAGTCTCATGAAAACACACGTATGCAAGAACTGACACTGTTGTCATGCTGTGAGTCATATGATACCCGCACAGAATTCAATAATCTGAGGAACTCGTGAGCATTAGGTCAAATACTTTGTATGTGAGTCAGGTGAGTTTTCCTTGTCAGGCTTTTGCTATTTTAGGGAATGGTATTTTAGTTTTTATTAAATTGTATCGTGGTGAACAAAACTAAGTGCTGCTCAAGTATCCCACAGTATACAAAGAATGTTTTTGATCCACACACACACACACACACACACACACACACACACACACACACACACACACACACACACACACACACACACACATACACACACACACACACACACACACACACACACACACACACACACACACACACACACACACACACACACACACACACACACACACACACACACACACACACACACACACACACACACACACACACACACACCACACACACACACACACACACACACACACACACACACACACACACACACTGAACTTACTGTATAGAGCACACAGGATCTGTATTATGGACCTAAATCAACCAAATGTTGTTGACAACAAAAGTCTGTCCCAGAGAGTGGTAAAAAGGAGTAAAATAAATAGATTTGATCTTAACCGTGACAAGTCTTGATATAGTGCTCAGATTGGGCAAATACATATTTTTTGTGTGTACGTCGTCCAACTTTGTTATCATTCCGTGTCAGTAAGGCCCGGTCTCCTAACAGTAAACACACCAGTGTTCATATCTTTGGGGAGTAGCCTTTTAGGACCTGACCCACACTTTGAAAATAAGTAATAATAATCGACCTACGCCCTTTATATCTGCTTTCAGACAGGTCTATTTGAGGATAGAGGATATAAAGAAGTATAGTGAATAGCTCTGCATTTTATTCAAGTGGGAGCACCATCTTGCTGGGCAAAGTTAAACTGTAGATTGAGGTGAGAAGAGGATAGGAGTAACAAGTAATAACATCTGGATACAAAGGTAAGAAGGGAATGAATACCAAATATTTGAGGTTGAAGTAAAGAATCAGCAAAAAGTAGAAAGAGGAAAAATAGATATATTGTATGAGAAAGGCTCCTTCTATGGTGTCGAATGAAGGAATGCAGAGAAGCTTACTTGGTGATTGCAAATCAGCAACACATAATCAATGAAGTGCGAGTGTGCTGTTCTCTACAATTAAGAACACGTTGGGATTGACTGAGATCAGGACAGCAGAGGCAGGTGCTACCCTAATCCTTTTAGACTAATTGAAAACAAGACAAAAGGCAAGATGGAGACTTTTGGACTTTGTTTGAGCAGTTCACCAATGGCCCTTCTTTTCCTATGTCACCTTTGAAGTAAATGACCATACGAACAAACAAAATGAACAATGTTTCAGTAATTGACCGTGGGTCTGAGCACACTCACTGTATTCAATACCTACACACAACAAGATCTCGCATACATGGTACCATGAACGACTTGTATTGGTATGTGCAACCCTAACCCTAGCCCTGGTACTCAGTCGGCCAATGTTGCTGCTGCAGTAAACTATCTTATGGAACTATTTGTTTATGTAGTGGAAAATAGTATTTATTTTCACTGAGGAACATACCAAACAACTCAACCAAGAGTGTCAGCCCAGCATGCAGGGAGTCATGCTGGAACAATGCAGTGGATCCATTCCATCAAGTTGCAACATTGTCACCATATCTTTCTGAAATGTGGCAAAAGTCTACATCCATCCAAAAAGGTAAATTAACTGACAAAGTCCCACACTGTGTATGAAATGCATAGTTATGTAGATGCATCATTCAAGTAGAGTTGGATTATTTTGGAAACGTTCTCAGTTAGAATAAGTGTGATCTGTGTATATCTAGCTGTTTGTAACACATATAATGCACTTTCAAGGTCGCCCAGGGTCGGTGCAGTTGCTGCGAGCTGAGCTAAGCAACAAGCAGAAAGCACAGACATTTTGCACAGGAAGTACACATGGAAGAGGAAGAAGAACTTACTAGTTATGCCAGGAGTTAAGGCAGGTAAAGGCTCTGTAGGAGAGAGAGAGAAAAAGAAATATTAATGATGAAAGTTAGTAGTTGATAGGTGTAATAAAGCAATGAAGGTATAAGGGCTGCTGTAAACCAATGTGAGATCATCGTAGTTGGTGATTAAAATGTAGATGACTCATACTGGGTGTGAGTTCAAACATTAACTCTCATGGGGACTTTTTCAGTGTTTTTTATACTCAACGTTGTCATTAATATAATAAGGTAATATCTGTTATATGTATATATATATTGTGCATTTGTTTCACTTCATTTCATCTTGGTGCTTACATTTGTACATTATTGTTCAGCATAAGAGTGAACGGTAAGCATCCACAAGCCCCTACAGGTCCAGAATGAGCTAAACCATAAGGATAAAATATGATGCATGACAAGACTTTGATTAAATGCATTTGTTTCATTCTAAAGTAGCATTTTACAATATGAAATACAGCACCAAATACATCATCCCTAGGATTTGCTTGGTCTCAGTGTACGGTGGCATATTTCCATGATTAAATTGACATTGAACAACTATATTTCTGATGATTGTTAACAGAAATGCATTTCAGTACAGCTGAATTGCAAAATTGCAAGACGCCGCACTGTTTTGCAAATTCTTTTGGAGAAAATCAATAAAGATTTGTTGAGTTCCGACATAATATAGGAGTCTAAAGGCCCCATACATCTTCCTGGATGACAGTCTTTAAAAATGGAGAGGAAAACAAAAGAATGGGCTGGAAGAGAGGAAGCGTGTCCTCCCTGAATGTCTCTATGTCTTTGTGTGTCAGTCATTTCAGACTTGCTCACACTATAACATATTTTTGCTTTGTCATTCTATGTTTCGCCCCCCCGAGATTGCTCTCTATTTTCTTAAGGTGACAAACAAATGTTAATGGCAGCAGACATGTTGGGTAGAGAAGAAGAAAGAAGTGGGTGGATGAGAGATGGAGGGTGAAAAGATTGAAGAGACGGGAAATAGAGGACTGGGAATGAAGGCTGGAGGTAAGGTTAAGGGTCATGGGAACAGGGACTGAAATGTACTGCTGTTTATTATTTGCCGGAGGATACATCATCTATTATGAAAGTGAAAGGGAGATGAAAAAGAAGAGAAACGCAGAGGAAAACACAAACAGAATGGCAAGAAGATGCAACAGTGGGTCGAGAGAATACGTTCTTGTTCCTTCGTCTGTTGCCTGTCTCCTATTGGATAATCATAGTAATATGGATGTATGCAATACTGAAATTAGACACTTAATACATTTGGTAAAGAAATATTGGCATAAGAAAATCATACCAAATGTAATATGTGATAACAGTCGAAAATAAATACTATCTAGTTAAGACCATTGACCAAGAGTCATTTCAAATATTCAGGAGGTGTTCCAGCAATTGAGGGGATTTGTGAAGGACAAGTTGAAATAAGGCCAAGATATCCTGACTTCAAGTTCCAAGACAGAGTAAGACACTAAAGATGGTGGATCCTACAATTCCAATGATGCAACTGGACATCATTTTTCATTAGACCTAATCCACCTGGTTAAAGCCTTAAGGGAAAAAACCCAACCCTTAAGGTACAGTACAGTTTGTACGTGCCAAGTATTATTCCTCATGACTAAATCTATCTTTATTTGTGAATCAGTAAAACTCCCAGACTTAACAAATATACGTTATGCCTTATTTCAACATACTATGAGCCGAGGAGGTGACCAACAGGGCAACCGGAGACCTTGCCTCAATGTTATTGTGGTTGGTAAGACAACAAAAATAATAAGTTGGACAAAGACAATTCAGATTCACACGAGGCTCAATTTAACAGGGTTGAAAGAGTACCGGCTTGAAGTGTTCGTGTTTTGCTGTCAACGCACTACTGTGGTGGTCATTACATGACCTTGTACATTAGTGTGTGTGTATGTGTGTGTGCTCACATCAGGCTCACTATCCTGCTGTGCGGAGTGAAAGGCTGTGTCGCTACATTAAATGATAACAATATTCCCATTACTTCCCAGAGAGAAGAGTGTGGGTGTGTGTGGCAGCATGGGTAAGAAAATGATGTATGTCAAATGGGGAAATATGTGAAGGATTTAAAGGCTAATCCTGTGTCTAGTCTCTGTGTTTCAAGTAAGTCTGCATTTTTCTGACAGTAATAACAAAAGCTTCCATAAATGAAGTAAATCAGTAACAACAGCAGTCTCGATGGCCGGTTTGTGTGTAAGCAAAGAGAGAGAGACAGGCAAACACATAGTCTCTCAAGCATTTTCCCCACAGAATACCTACATGCACAAGTAGTATTTTTTTTATGTTTACGTCTTATGGCCTAGAGAGAATGAAAGACAAGGGATAGGGAAAGAAGAATGAAAGAAAGAATCATAAAACGGTGGGAGATAGAGAGAGGGAGATATGAAACATAGATTAGAATCCATGCCCAAAGGCCGTTAGTGGCCCACTTTCTTTTTTTATATATATATTTCTTTATGTATGTGTGTGTGTCTGTGTGTAAACGAGAAACATTATGAGTGTTATCCCTTCTCTTTCGCTCAACCGGTCTACTATGAAAACAGTAGGTTGTGAAGGAGAAAGAAAGACAGACAGATGAGCTTTTACTGAGTCAGTGGTAAAAGGAGACAGGTATACAGAAAGGTTACGAGACTTACGTGTGCACTCCTCCAGCTCCATGCTGCTGCTCATGTGGATGTTATCTATTCTGATGTGTCCTCTGGTTGGGTGATCAAAAAAGCCCTCGAACGCCACCTAGATCAGAGAAGAAGAGAGACATATTACAACAATCTTTCTTTACCCCCATAGTTGAATCTCAGCATATAAAAAAGAATAAATAAACATATCAAGTTATAACTTGATATGGAGAAAAAACATGGAAGGAAATGTATATTTACCGGAAACCGATGTCTTTATTTACACCTACCCTTTTTGTACAAAACGTTTTTTGTTGACATACTGTATACTCTCATTGATGTACATTATATACTCCCAAAAGGTCACAAACAAAAATCAATAATGTTTAGAATTTTTTAAATACATTTCTACAATGAAGGCAAATGTACTTACCGTTCTCTTATTTCTTGATACAGTGTGGAGGTATTTTCTTTTTTACTTTATTGATTAATAATGCAGTTTTTTAGAAATAAAATAATAAGTTAGTTTGTTCATGATAGTACCGGAAAACTTTGTTCATAATTCGTAAATCTGTCTTTTGTAGCATAAAGTTGATTTGTTTTGTATGTATTTGCCTCCACATTTACTGTATATTAGGCAGTTAAAGTCTTCCCTAACTAAACCCTTTGCATCAAGTCTACTACTGACTGCTTGTTTCTGCCCCTGGTTATGTGCAGCAACTTAACCTAATCCCAGTTCAAAAACAACCGTTACCTGATACTCCTTGGGGCTTTGTGGCAGGATGGTGCGGCCCTCCCTCCAGCCGTTCCCCTGGTCTCCCTTTAGAGCCCACAGCAGCGTCTCCTCCTGCTCGTTGTCCCTCAGCAGCACCCTGAGGCTCCCCTGGGCCTCCCCCTGGAGCTGGTAGTAGAAGAGGAGGCAGAGCGGGCCTCTCTCTGGCCCCACCTCGGGACTCAGCAGGCGGGCTCTCTTCCTCTGGGTGTGGGCCCCTGCATCCAGGTGGAGGTAGTTCCCTGAGAAATCTGGAAAGGAAAGGAAGAGACGGAGAGGCGGAGGATTGTCAAATGATTGCAAGATCAGTGATCAAATGAATGACTTGAAATAAATGATGCAACTACTCTTTGTAGCTTTGGAATGTAAATATGAAGCCACATGTGTGTCCTATTTGCATTTTATTCATTTAATGGATTCCATTTGAATGAGTTTTATGATTTGTGACAGTGCTGCTGCACAAAGCAGAATCCCTCTCTGCTGGTGAAACAGAGCTGTCGTAACATCATGATGTAGTAATGCAGTGGGATGTGGTTACTTAGCGTTTAAAGACATGACTACCATCATTCTGTGGTGTGAGGCTCGGACCGCAAATGAGACTGCCATTTCATCATGGGTGCAACTGGCTATGGATACAAATGAATACACGCACGCACGCACGCACGCACACAACTGCCTTAAACAGCCCTAATCATTTTGAATACTGACACCTCGTTGTGTTTTTCTCCCTGTTGTTGCTAGTCAGCGCAGCCATCATACCAATACAGTATGTTACTGTATGTACACAATTTCACTGTAAGTAAACAACAGAACATCTAATTATGTTCCTAATCTATCTTCTGAGTTTAAAGAATTGTTGGGCACAGACATATTGTCATTATAATTATTTGTATTTGGTAATTCAGTTATGTTTCACTTTTTTCCTTGGTTTTAATTAAATAATAGTATTACCACATTTTTAACGTATTAATGTTGTACCACCTTGTACAATGGGCTCTGGCAATACTGTGTTTTTGACTTGGTTATGCCAATAAAGCTTATTGGAATATAATTCAATTGAGTAAAGGAGTGAGAGAGAGTGGAGAAAGAAAGGCAGTGCTCCAGTGTGCCCCCCCACCCCAAACAGGACCATAATCATTAGCTTGCTGCTGAGTTTGGCTTTTTGTCTAGTTTGTGTATTATGGCCGCAGAGAAAAGGCTTTGCTGGAGCTGCAAATAGTCTTTTATCGACGGGAAGACGCGGGGGGGGGACACAGCATGAGGAGCAAGAGAAAAAAAGAAAGACAAAGGCCAGCGAGGGGGGAGGAGGCAAACGGAGGAGGGAGAGGGACAGGGGCGAACCCGAGCGCAGCGAGCCAGCGAGCGAGCAGCGAGCCAGCGAGCCAGCGAGCGAGCGAGCGAGCGAGCGAGCGAGCGAGCGAGCGAGCGAGCCAGCGAGCCAGCCAGGAGCCAGCGAGCCAGCGAGCCAGCCAGCGAGCCAGCGAGCCAGCCAGCGAGCCAGCCAGCGAGCCAGCCAGCCAGCCAGCGAGCGAGCAGAGAGCCAGCGCAGCGAGCCAGCCAGCGAGCGAGCCAGCGCCAGCCAGCAGCCAGCCAGCCAGCCAGCAGCCAGCCAGAGCGCGCGCGCGCGCGCGCGCGCGAGCGAGCGAGCGAGAGAGCGAGCGAGCGAGCGAGCGAGCCAGGCAGCCAGCCAGCCAGCCAGCCAGCCAGCCAGCCACCATCCAGCAGCAGCCCTCCATCCAGCTATGCTGAGGCCAGCCAGGCCATCCATCCAGAGCGGCTCTCGCTCGTGCTCTCGCGCGCGCGCGCGCGCGCGCGAGCGAGCCGAAGCGAGCGATCCATGCAGCCATCCAGCCAGCCCGGCCATCTAATCTATCTATCTATCTATCTAGCTATCTAATCGATCTATCTATCTATCTATCTATAGCCATCCATCCATCTAGCTATCTATCTATCTATCTAGTCTATCTAATCTATCTACTATCTATCTATCTATCTATCTATCTATTCTCCCTCGGCTGAGACAGAAAAGAAAAACATTTGTCAGATATTTTGCGGCGCATCTCACTTAATGAATAATGGATCTGGGTTGAGGTAAACTCTGGTTTTCGTCACTCCAAGGCAATGAAATCGGGGACCTCAATACCGTTGCTCATTAGTACAGTTAGAGAAAGTTGCAGTGTTTTCTGTTTCTCTTCGTTTGATCTTGGCGAACGTACAAAGGAGGGAATTAATTAACAACTCTCCATGGGAGGATAGGCAGGGATGTAGAATTGGCTTTGAGGGAGGGTGTGTGCGTGCGTGCGTGCGTGCGTGCGTGTGTGTGTGTGTGTGTGTGTGAATGTGTGTGTTGCTGTCTGTTTGCATGAGGATTGCACTTTATTTCTAGGTAACGTTGTTTATGTTTGAAACTGCATTTGAGTTCATCTGTCAGTCAGTTTGTGAGTGTGTTTCTAAGAGTCTTTTGTGTGGGTATCATTTCATTGTTTTGCATTTATGTAGATATATGCAGCATTTATTTTGGTGTATTTTCTCAAAGTTAAATGTATGTGTGTGGTCCTTCTTCACAATGTCAACTCATGTTCTCACTTGAGTTAAAGGTGGGGTAGGTAAGTTTGAGAAACCGGCTCGAGATCGCTAGAATTTGAAAATACACAACCGGAGAAAATCTGCCACTTCCTTATAGAGCCCCTCCTCCAACACACACACGAACGCGCACATGACCAATGAGGGCACGAGATAAGTGTGTGCCCCGATGGAAGGCTGACAGGCAGGTAGGCCAAAGCACTTCAGATATTCATTGCTATCGGGATGTTAAGAGCATTCCATGGAATATAACAACAAGTGTATCTCGAGCCGGTTTCTGAAACTTACCTACCCCACCTTTAAGTGCACCCTAAAAAAAGCATGACTGGGCAAAAGCACGAGTTCTTCTAATACATACATAATACATGTATATGTCAGACTGATTCCTAACTGATTCCCCTAATTACCACAAAATAGAAAATGGGATCCAATTGAATTATCTACTTGATCTTAACTGCCGTCATGCTGCATTCCTTTTCAATGGTTATTCTGTCCAGTTTGTATAAATATGTAGGCTACAGAGTTTCAGTGACAACCTTTAACTGAGCCTTTTAAGGTTTCATATTTGTATTTAGTGTCTCTAATGTGACATGTTTCCATGCTTTAATGTTCAAAAAGCTCTTTATTTTTCTCATACTGCAGCACCTTTTTTCACCCTCTGTCTGAAACCAGAGCCCAGTCTGCTCTGATTGGTTAGCTGGCCGTTTCTGTTGTGATTGGTCAACCATTTTGAGATCTCCTGCCACTAGCCTATCACGTACAATGTGTTGGAGCGCTAGCCAATAGAAGTACGAGTGTTATATAGTTAAACCAAGGACAATAAAGGAGGCCTTTCAGGCAGGGGTTGGGGGGGGGGGGGGTGACATTTGTGATTGTTGCCTTTCAGACCATGTACCTGCACACAAACCTAGATTACACACTACAGGGAAGAGAGACCCACAAAACGCAAACATAGTGCCACTTTAAAGCAACTTCAGATAATCAGTAGTTAAAAACTCCTATTATAATATTGATTTTCATTCTCTTGTAAACTCTAAGTCCTATTTCCTTTCCTTATCAATAACTAAACCACTTGAGCTCCGCGCAGTGTGAAGTGTTTCTCTCGATGAACATCTCCACAGAGTAAAGAATTGCAGTCTTGCCCTATCCGAGATCAAAAGAATAACTTAAGAGCTCCGTTCAGTTCTGATTGTCTCTCTTTTAAAAACCCGAAAAAGGGCTTTCAATGACAAGGTTTGGGAATTTGATTTGCATACGGAGACAGCTTCCAGACAGGGTGCCGCGCTAATGTTGCTGTAGAACAAGACTTAATGTCATGTAACTGTCTGACAACAGAGACAGGGATGCTGCTATGTCAATTACACACACACAGGCACAGACACACACTCATTTCACACAGCAGTATGATGTGATGTAGAGCCTTGCCTTATGTCACGGCCCTGTCTGTTTATAAAAGAGCTGCTCAGTCAACCAGAAAGTGGATGACTTCAACAGATACAGAGAAAACCTTGGTGAATGGCAAGGTCGTGTGGGGGAAACTAACCCACACACCTCGAGTGTTTAATACGTGGGCAGTCCCACCTTGAGTGGTTTGTGTAAGAGTGTGTGTGTGGGGTGCCTCAGGGGGAGCTGAAGAGCTAAGGCAGCACTTCTGTCAAAGCCATCATCTGACTTATCAAACCGCTGTGGGCGGTGTGTGTGCCTTATGGGTGTGTAAGCGCAGAATGTGTGTGAGAGAGAGGCAGTAAAAGTATGTGTGATGGATAAAACAGCCTTGCTTATCCTCCTGCTGTCTTATTAGAGATGGACAGATGTGGAAAAAAGGCAAGTACCACTGAGGGAAATGGGGGAGAGGTCAGTGAGGAGAGGAAGATGTGATCACAGTGATGGAGTGAGAGGGGTGGAAGCGGAAAGGGACTTTATATACTGAAGTCGGAGATGAATAAGAGGGAGATGAATGATGGAGGAAGGATGGAAAGAAGGAAGCGTGGTAACAGGGATAATTGTAATGATGTGGAATTAAGATTCGAAATACATTTTTAGCAGCATAGTAAAGTTATTACAATATATTAAATGTACAAGCAAAGGAATATGGGATAAAATACAGAGATAAAGTAAAAAGAAGAGGTAAAACTCCAAGGATTATACGAAAGGGGTTCTGGATTAAAAGGGAAGCTGAAGAAGTAGAAATAAACTGATAAAATGGATAACAAAGTAACAAACTAGGTTCGGGAAAGTGAGACATTTTTGAAGAAACTCCAATTAAGTTGTACACACTCAGAGTGAAATCCTTGCATCAGTTAGTCAGTGTTCCTCCCAGCGCTGGATTCCACCACGGGACAACCACTCTGCTCTTAATTAGCTACAGTTATCTTTAAAACATCCCAACATGACGGTGCCTTTTCATTACTGTGTTTATAAAATGAGGAATGTCTGAAATGAAGAAAACCCAGAGAGACTGAATGTGCATTCTAATAAACACAAACCGTTTTCATAAAGTTATAATGTTTAATACGATAAGCTATTTGGGGTTCTCAGAGACTGACGACCTAAAAATAAATACTGTATGCAACTAGCCTAATTTACAAGTTCTAGAAAAACATAGTTGATTGGTGAATATGATTATACATTTGAATGAAGATTTTCATAACTATGTTTCCTTTTCTGTGAAATAGGCATGTGATCTATTTTTACATCCTTAAAGAAGTGAAATCAAGAACTGATAAGAACTGGAATTGATAAGCAGAACTACAATTGGAACCGAAATTGTTGAAATCAAAACTATACCCAACCCTAGTTCTAAAACTGTGGAGGTCTTAAAGGCAGAGAAATACTTTTGGTAGGTCAGAGAGATGGATCTAGTAGTTGTGTCTGATTGAGAAAACATGGCGAGTAATGTGATAAAATTATCATAATGATCAGAATAGGTGCATACTTGAAAGCATACAAAACTAATATTTAATACTTATATAGAGTGTTGTCGGTGACATATGCCAATACATTTTGATATCTTACTATTAAACCTTTAAAACGCTATATATTTCTGGTAATTTCTGTTATAAAAGTAATACTTCATGGGGAAATAGGTGTAATGCCCCTTAATGCGTGCATTTAACTGGCTAGCACAACAGAAACATGTCCATGCGTTTTTCATTATGTCATTTGGTTGTGATTGCTGGACACAGAAAAACATGTTTCCTGCATACATTCTCAACTCCCATGCTCCATTTTTTCCAAGATGGCACATTTTGGGAACGGTCATACTTGAAACTCTAGTAACACAGTGTGGAAATAACAACAAACTAAGAACGCTTCTATGTTATACTACCCAAAAGTGTCTTGTATAAAATGCAATTTCGTGTGATTGCCAACAAATCGGTACTCACTGTCTGATCCCAGCGCCAGATCCTGCCTGGATCCATGTGTGCCGTGTCCAGTGGAGCTGCTGCTGGCTGTGTGCAGGGACCAGCTCACACCTGACTGGGGATCAGCCGACCAGCCGCACAAGCTCTGCTCAAAGTCGCAAACTGCCGACAGGGACGGGGTGGTGGCTGCGGGGTGGACAGAGACACACACGATTTTGAATTAAGACATATTCCAGTGCATCTGCTTTGAACATCATTTACTTTTTGCAGTTTATTTTTCTCAGTTCCTTGTTGTCTACCCCCTCTCCATTTTGATAGTGCCTTGAGAGATTCCTATTGTGTTTGCATGTTTTGGCAATAGTGCTCATGCAATAGGACACCTCAATAGGCTGAACACAAACATTGGAGTACAAGAGAATGGCAGGGTTAGGGAACAGAAGAATCAGCTGAGAATATAAAACAAAGTGAACGTAGACAGAAAATGGATATGAAGAAAAGTAGTACAGTGAAGTGTGTGTAGTTTGGGAAACACATTGAAAATGACAAAAAAAGGAAAGAGAAAGTAGAGCATTGTAAAATACACTTGATGTTCCTGATGCTGTATTCAGTTAAAGTCACTGTTAGTTCTCACACAATGAACTAACAGAACTACATCTAGACCTTTACCCCATGCCCAAGAGTTGCTGACCTATAGCTGTGAAATGATATTACCATGTGTGTGTGTGTTTGCGTATGAGAAAGTAAGATCCTCGCTGTGAGAGCTTATTTTCACTCAAACAGAGCCTCCTGTGGGACTCTTGAATCCAACCGACTTCAAAGCCCGGAGGCCGTATGGTGCATGATGACATCAGGAGTCTGACCTTAAGAGCGTAAGTGTGTGTGCAAGTGTGTGTGGACGAGAGACAGAGACAGAATGAATGCATGTAAGCTTGCAATTCATCTGCATGACGAGTGAGTGTGGAGAAGCTGTGCTGGAGAGTGCTTGAATTAAGTGTGAGTGTGTGCGTGTGTGTGTGTGTGCGTGTTTACCTGATCTCATTGCCGCAGTGGTCTGTTCCACTCTGGGCAGGGTGGGGGTCACAGTGTCAGGTATAGTGGTGGTTTCTGTCAAAAGGGGAAAAAGGTTCAAACTGAATAAATTAAATTAAACAGAACGAGATGACATTGCAGAAAATATTTACAAAGGTTGGGTGGGCTTTTTCTATGGTCGCCAGGTTTTTATGTTTTGACATTGTTATAGAGGGCTTTGCAGTGGCCCTCTATAACAAGTTTCTATTTCCACAACAGCACCAGCTATCAGCTTCATGAGCTAACAGCATGTTAGCTAACAACAACTAGCTAACAACCATACACTGTATATAGTTATTGTAAATTGTAATCCCTGTAATGATGCTGTAAGATGTCCTTTTTGTTGTTCTGTTTATGTTTTTATGTTTCATGTGGAACCTACTTGAGCAGGTCTCCCTTGAAAAAGAGATCAATGATCTCAATGGGATACACCTGGGTAAATAAAGGTTTGAAATTAAATTAAATATAACAATTGGACATACTCAACATGACATCACATAGTGGTTTGTGGAGTACTGGTTGGAAGCCTTGAGTTTTGGCATTTTGACATCGTCAACTACTATTTTTTAACACAAGAGAGTAGAGCTAAGTACAACCAAATGCTAAACAAGAAATGTTTTGGTCAATAAAATGTTTATACTAACTTTTACATAGATGGAAAAAATATTGTAAAAGGCTTAAAAACTAGCGATTAAGACCATAAACTCATGAGTGAAATATTTACTTCAGTCATTTTCTCATAGACTTCTATACAATCTGACTTATTTTGGTTCCAATGAAGTTGCCCTCTGCTGGCCATTAGAAAGAATGCAGGCTCAATGCACTCCTGCATGTGCTTTGATCTTCAGACCTGGAGGTTGCTGCTTGTCAAGCTAGCTAGCATGCTGGCTAATCGGACAGGTCAGGTGCCAAAACCACCAAGTAACACTCACACTGGCACGTAAGTTGGGACAATGAAGGATGTTCAATAACCAAATTCAAGCTCTAAACATTCACAATTTGTTCTACAGCTGTTTCACCGCACTGGGAAAAAAGGTATGATTCCACCAGTTAGTGCAGCAGCAAGGCAAAACCAGATTATGATTGTATACAGTAACTAATGATGTTTGTACACACTTCACCGTTGACTTCTAGGACTGTGCATTAAGGGTGAAGTCTGTCGTGATCCAGAGTGAGCTGGCATCAGCTTAGGACTGTTTCATACCGCTTTACCCACTGCAGCTTGGCACACACACACGCCCACAACGCTATGATGATAGATGCTGCACTAGAACTGACCTTGGTGCACAGCAGCATGCGACCAGTGTATGATAGATCACACACACACACACACACACACACACACACACACACACACACACACACACACACACACACACACACACACACACACACACACACACACACACACACACACACACACACACACACACACACACACACACACACACACACACACACACACACACACACACACACACGTCAGCAGTGGGGTATGTCGGTCTAACCTCAGGACCTTCTGGTCTTAATAAGCAGTTTTCTACCGTTGGTCCCTTAAACAGCCCTGAATGCTTCACCAGCTCTCACACACACACACACACACACACACACACACACACACACACACACACACACACACACACACACACACACACACACACACACACACACACACACACACACACACACACACACACACACACACACACACACACACACACACACACACACACACACACACACACACACACACACACACACACACACACACATTGAAGTAAGTCTATATGTTGACGTAAGGGAACAGAAAATTGTCTGGCTCGTGTGGCGCAAGGCTCCACGCTGCAAACCTCTTGCCAAATTATTCTTGGAAATTAGTTATTTCTCTCTCTTATTTTCTCCCATTTGTTTCACGTTCTGTCTTTCATTTCTCTTTCCTCCCTACATCTGTCATTCGGTGCTGTAAATCCCCTCCCTCTGCCTCTCTCCTCTCTCTCATTTGTCACAATAAATATGACCAGTTTCAGTCCTGCTTTGAAAAGCCACCATCAGCACCGCAAAAAGCTCTTTCCACACACACACACACACACACACACACACACACACACACACACACACACACACACACACACACACACACACACACACACACACACACACACACACACACACACACACACAACACACACACACACACACACACACACACACACACACACACACCACACACACACACACACACACACACACACACACACACACACACACACACACACACACACACACACACACACACACACACACACTCTTTCACATACACACGCAAAGTCAATCTCACTTTTTGTGAAACCCTATCTACTGTTGTTTCTGTTTTACCGCAACCGCAATTTTGTTCCCCATAACTCTTACTCTCTGTCAGCTCTCCCTGAGGCATATTTTGATTTCCAGTCATCCTTTTTTTCTTTTGTCTGCCCGCAGATCCTTCTATCATTTTTTGTTAGGACTGCATCTCTTTCTTCTTGCTTTTTTTTCTGCGATCCCTCAACCTTTCAGCGCTTCCCTTCTGTGCTGTAACTCTGTCTGGTGTTATTTTATGTCTGCTATAACCGCCAACTGAGTACATTTGGGACGTTGATTTACTGCTTGTTTGGTTGTTCTAGATGTTTCCATGACTCACTTGGTGATATCTATGGGTATCTGCATGTATCTTGTTTAGCGTGAACTCTTACCCTTTGCTAGCCTTTGCTAATAGCTCTGAGTTCTAGTGTGTATTGTGTATGTGCATAACTTAATGCGGTTGTTGACACAGTCTGCTCACAGTGAAAGTATGCGGCATTATAATGTAAGCCCAAACAGAGTGGCCTCATATCAACACACACACACACACACACACACACACACACACACACACACACACACACACACACACACACACACACACACACACACACACACACACACACACACACACACACACACACACACACACACACACACACACACACACACACACACACACACACACACACACACACACACACACACACACACACACACAGAATTAGATATCAACATTGGATAAGTAGCTCCCAGCTGCTGACATTAAGCTGTTTTAATTTGGTGCCCTTTACCACTGTAATTAGCCCCCCCATATGGAAGGAAGAGAGAGGAAGGAATGGAGATGAGGAGGAGAGACGAACAGAGAGAGAGAAGGACATGGAGAAGGGAACAGAACCCTTTCAACCTCTCACCACCTTTTCCCTAATTAGTGACCACACACAGCTCCTGTCAGCCTCCCGTTTCTAACTCTATCCCCTCTCCACCCGTCTAATCCAATGTTGCTCTCAGTCTGTCGTCTCCTGTCCTGTTATTTCTCCCTCTCCTCTTCCTCTTCCTACCCCCTCTCATTTCTATCCATCATGGCTCTCTCAGTCGCTACTGTAAAGGTCATCGTATAAATTACTTTATAATTAAACTCTTTTTAAATGTGCTACTGTAGTTTTTTATGGAATGAACTTTTCAACTTTCTTTTTAATGTAATGAACTATATGTGACTATGGGTGCTTTCAGAAGCCATAGTCCGTTTGGCTACTTTGGTCCTTTTTTTCGATTAGTGCTGTTTACATTTCACAGTACTAAAATAAAAACTCTAATATTTTCTTATTGGCCAGAAATGTGTTTGTGTACAATGTAATCAAAAAGCGCTGAGAAAACACTAACTTGATCATATTGGCAGTGATCCTGCTTTGATGCTCCCACAAAACACATTTGGAGAGCGTTCAGAACGTACGCCTCCAGTAAAGGCTCCGGGTTCTCAACAATATGTTGATCCACAATTTCTAAATAGGACATGCTGTGATCAGAGAACATTGTTATGGTTGACTTCCAGCAATTACATTGGATTATGTTCTCACTGAAATCACACTTGGGGTGGTCGTTTTAGGCCACACCGGATTACGCTTGCTTTCACGACTACAGTTGATTTAAAACAGAATACATCTCTGTTTGTGAAAAGGCCAACACTGAAATATGCAAGGGCCAGAGTGTGTGTATACGTCACTTGTATGACAAAACAGTCATCCGTGTTTTAAACACAAGGATTCAAGGAAACACCAATCTTTACATCAGTTTGCAGATGGGTCATCCTAAACACAGCTGAATGACAGCGACCCATCTCTTTCTCTGCACACACCTCAAACTGAGAAACAGTAGGTGTTCTGTTAACCAGATGCACACAGAGACACACACACTGTTATTATTGTGAAGCTGCTGACTGAGCAGGGCGAGGCGGAAACAGAGAGACGAAAACTGTTCAATTATGGAAAGAGCTCTGGGTATAAATCTACCTCTGTCAGCCTAAATAATGACTACTGACACAGTGTGGGGTTATGGTGTGTGTGTGGAAGAGAGAATGTTGTTCCTGCTCAAATTATTGGTGACATAGTGCATGTGTGTGTGGTAAGGGGTTTCCTTTACTTAATGACTATGTGATTGACTGTTTTTTTCTAATAGGAAACTCCACCTTTAGGTAATGAATACGAGCTATCATTGGATAACATATCTACCGTAGGTGTATAATCACTCAAACCAATTGTGATCTGAATACGGGAATCTATCAAGACCTTATGATATACAAAAAGTGACACATTGGTAAAGAGTAGATAATTCATTCTTATTGATAGGAAACTAGGAAAAGCCAAAATTGAGTCATGGAGTACTAAAAATAAGACTGGTAAATGTTATGGTTTGAAATGGAATGAGATGTGATGGTGGAAAACAGAATGCTTTTGGATGAAAGTAATCGCCAGTCATCTGAATGGCAAATCATACAACTGTACTTAAAAAACCAAAAGTGCAGTTTCAATTTATACGTAGCTTTAAAGTGCGAGCCTAATTATGGCTCCCTCTTCAGTATATGAGTGGGTGGGAAAATGAGTTCTTTACAGCAGGAAACTCTATTGAGACTAACTGCCTAATTAGCCCATTGTACAGCGAGCTACCAATAATATCTGGTTAAACGTTAAGTGCTGCACTGGACCACAAGTTCTGACGATTGGTAGACGTGGAGAGAGAATAACCTTCTGTAACCTAGTATTGGTGATATTACACCAAACACATGACTGTAGTTAAATCACCACCATAATAGCTTAGAGTGTGGCTAAAAAAAGAGCCGAGCCATGAGCTACACGGTTGTGCCACTAAAAGCACAAAAGCTCTTTATGTGAGGAAAGTACAGACAGAATTGCTCATTAGTCCATTGTGCACAAGGTATGTGACTGCAATTGTAGCCTTAAGTGTGAAGCTAAGTACGACAACAACTGAGATGATAAAAAAGGCTGCCGGCAATGAATGGCAAACTACATCAGTGAGCAGTAGTCAGCTACAAAGGAAATGAGTTTAAGTGTGGCAGAAGCCATTAAGCTAAGTATGCCATTAACTGCTCTGAAGAAAAGAAAGACAGCTTTCTTGTTCACCAAGCAGTAATATGTTCACAAGGAGATGGTTTCCAAGGCTCAATAAGTACTTTTCGGCCAGGTAGATTGACAGACTTTATGTACATTTTGGGTAATGGTTGTAACTAGTGCTGCGTACCTGGACTCACATTCAGGTTCAGGTCCGGACTCAAGTCCAGAGGTTCAGGTTCAGGTCCGGACTTATAAGTCCGGACCTGAACCCATGGCTTGTGTCAAGTTGTGTGAGTAACTAAAGTGAACTTATTGTGAGCTAATTATCAATTGAAAATTAACTCATAATCAACTCAAATTCAAACTCATCAGGTTTATTGTGCTCCCTTCCAACTTGTGTCTACATTTCTCTACAAAGTACAAATGTGCCACTTAGTCTACAAATGACTTATGACAGCAACTACAGTGAACTACTACAAAGTTCAAACATTTATTTCATTTACCAAACTAAAGTAACCAAACAGTCCCTGAGCTGACTGAGCCTAAATCCCTAAAACGTTGCTGAAAGGTAGAGTGTAGAGTAGACTATACGCATCACACTGTTACACACCTAATATACAGTATAGGCTACACTCTAGTGACTGTACAGTCAGAATGTACTGTACTGTCTGTGCACCATGTATTTTCTACAACTCTACAATACATACTGTTAGAAATTAAAATCAATGTTGATATGGCATAATTTTGAATTAAAAACACTAATTTAAATCACTTTTATTCTGAAAAAACCGAAAGTTCACACTATTAACTTAAAACTTTTATTCTGAAAATTCTTCACTTCCGGTTAGCATTAGCATGTGGCGAAATTCTACGTTTTCAAACCGTAAATCGAAGGTGAAATGACATGTGATGTTGTACACTGAGCACACTGGGATTAGCACTCATTTATTGACGCTGAATAACGTTTATCAGGGAATGTTTAAATAACCACAGACACCAGAATATACGTAAGTGCTAGTTTTTTTGCGAGTCCAAGTACCGGTTCCTGACGTTCCGGTTTTAACCGGACTTGAACCGAAACTTTTTACAAGTCCAGTACCGGTTCGGCGTACCGGTACGCAGCACTAGTTGTAACACTTACAAATCTTTTGTATCAGGAACATTTCAGATATATCATCTCATTTTCAAGGGGGACCCAGTAAAATGGCAATTGTATCCCTTTTGTATTATACACACAGAAGCTAACCAACATCAGAACAAGCTGAAACATAAATGGTTATTCTGTGTACTGTTTGTGAGTGAATGCTCGCCACAATAGGTGTGAATTTTGAATTAGAATGTCAACAAAATTGTATAAGAATCTAACAACATAATCTATTGTTGCATTACCACTATAGGATGTCAAGACTTGATTCAAATCACTTAAGGCAATTCTAATTTGGTTTCCTATTGACAAAAGTTATGGATATTACATTTTTTCCTATTTCCGCCTGTATTTATAGGGTGCTAACCGTAGTTACATCTAAATTGAGAAACGTACCTGATACTGAAAGCATCACAAATCGAGCTTTACCATGCAGTGGAATTTGGACATTGGACCCAACAGTTGATTTATAGATGGACAATTGGATGCATAAATAGTCAGATAGAAATAGAGAAGAAAATGCATCAGTTTCTGGGAAATTCTGCAAAACGGTGGCGAGCCAAACCCTTATTATTTATATTGGAAGAACACAAGCATTTCTGCATACACAGGCACTTATAAACACATATGCACCCACAATGAACCAATGCCCAATCCGAAGTGTTTCCATGTGTTTTTATCTAAAAAATGAATAGAGGGAAGTCATCCACTTAACTGTCCTCCTAAAGTGAACAAAGCATGATTGTATGCTGTATGGTCCTTGGGTTAGAACAATCATGTGTTTGGGAACTGTACAAAAGTTGATAGGTGGTTTGGCTCTGGAGTTATGAAACTGCTGTGGGAGAACTTTAGCTTTCAAAGATAGCACTGGTGACAGGTTTAAAAGGCTGTGGTAGATGAGGGATAACATGAAAGAAAGAAGGGCCTGTAGAAACTACGTGAGCAAAATGAGGGCAAAGAAGAGAGGGAAACAAATCCATGGGGGTAATGAGGTCAGGGGAGAAGGGAGGATGAAGACGTAAAAGAAAAGGAGTGTAGGTGTGCATCTGTGTGTGGTGGTGGGGTTGTTACAGGAGCCTTGGCAGGAGACAGGAATTATTACATTCTTCTAATGGGGAGGGAGTCAAAGGGGCGAAAACGGAGTTGGTACTGCTAACCATTGATTGCCCTTTTAATAGTATTAGAGATACCTATTACTAGTATAAACAGTATGTCTTAATAAACAATACATAACTAAATGCCTATATTTAATAGTATACTTCTTTGCAGAAAGACATGACATGCAAAGGAGGACCAAAGGAGAGAGAAGAGTAAGTAAGGACACATCCCACCAATCCCATCAAAAGAATCTGGACCGGAGCCACGGCTCACATGTGAAACCTATCAGCAATGTTGTACAAGGGAAACACACACAGACACACACTCTTGGCTAAACCTGAAGGATTGGCAGGAAAACTGGAACAGCGGAACACCTAGAGAATGTTCTAGATAGAACAAGAACTCTAAACAACATTACCTCCTGGGTGCCACTATGGCGATGGACATGTGGATGTTTGTGTGAGTGTGTGTGTTTTCGATTCAACACTATTAGCATCTGAAATGGTGACGCAGGGAAGTTTCTTGGTTATATTATAACCTCAGTATTATTTAACAAGAAACCGCTATAGGATTTGTCACATACAACCATCTCTTTTTTTTTAGGTATCTCTCCAAGTTATCCAGATCGTCACATTTGCAACACTTTGCTATAACTGGCCCAACTTAACAAGGCATGGGATAGGATTGCACCAGCTGTATCGTAACAGCCCATTGGGCTAGCCATGTTAAGTGGATGGCTCATCTTCAATTCCTTACTCGGGCCACCTCTTTTTGGACTTGTGGATTGAGTCTTGACTTGAGGAAGCTTCATTTCTGTCAGGATATGTTTGGTAGTGTTTAAGGTTTTGAGACAAGTGAGGATTCATGATCTAAAGAGCAGCAGCAGAATGAAGACAAAGCTGTTGGAGACAGCGGACACAAAGCCGCCTTTCTCTCGCTGTATTTCACAGTCTCTCTGTTACAAGTTACAAGTCGGGGGTTACAAGTCCTAAATTACGTGTTGCCTCCAAAGCTAGCGTGAATGATCAGAATGAGTTTTGCAATAATATTCTGGCTTTCGTTTCTGTTTTGGGTTTGCCACAAATAATGAGATGCTAAACTGCATTATTGTGTGCCCTGTAAGAACCCTGTATCCGTGATTTGGGATTTCTTCATTGTAATTGGGTGCTGAGATTGCCCGTGTGGGGAAATTGTTTTACAGCCCGGAAGCGAGGTCAATGCACTTCATTTTAAATACAAAACAATACAGGGGCAATACCGTAATGGAAAAGCAATTTGTGAGTTTGTAAAGCTGATGTTTAGAGGATACAAGGTTTGTGATTGGCATGGTATCAGATTGGCTTTGTCTCTACTGAACAATGCATAATCTAGAATGTTAAGCATGCTGCCTTCACACACATACAGTCCATAATACTTCTGATGTATGATATACAATGTATAGCAGTAGACTGGCAATATGGATGGTTAAATACGGGAGTAATTCATATGATCTCAAATGGTTTTAATGGGCGCAGATTTGTTATTTATGTCAGGGTACAGAGGCCTGAAAATAACTACTGAATAATGGAAAGGCCACTGGTCGCTGCATCCACTGTGGGCTGGTCTGTGTGTGTGTGTGTGTGTGTGTGTGTGTGTGTGTGTGTGTGTGTGTGTGTGTGTGTGTGTGTGTGTGTGTGTGTGTGTGTGTGTGTGTGTGTTAGTGTGTCAGTGAACATGTGATTTCCCTACACTGCGATGTCTCCTTTTCTTTCTTTATCGATTCATTCATTCCTTTACTTCCTGAGCAGCACTGGGACATGCTGGGTTGTTAAAACTACTTCCATCCTGTTTTTTCGAGCGAGGAGGCTTAATGAGCTATTGTGCTAATTTTCAAGTTCCTATTTGGATTCTTTGCCTCTACCGTGACATGTTTACACATGTTCAGAAAGGTCTTTATTCTTCTCATACTGCCTGTGCTGCAGCACCTCTTTTCACCCTCTGTCTGAAACCAGAGCCCAGTCTGCTCTGATTGGTTAGCTGGCTGGCTCGGTTGTGATTCACTTAGAGATGTCCCGTCCCCTAGCTTATCAAAGTTGATGTGTTGGAGCATTAGCCAATAAGGCACGAGTGTTACGTAATGGCGTCATTATGTTACGGAAGTTAACAAAGGTATCCAATTTCAGACATTGGGAGGGAACCTTTGGATTTTAGCCTTTGCAGAACATTTACATGCAGAAAAACCTATAACACACTACAGGGAAGGGAAAGCCCCCCAAAAGCATGGTACGGCCCCTTTAAGGGTGCATTGTTTTGGTAAAAAGAATGAATCAAGGTTGAATCATTCGAATGCGTCTGGTTTATATACATGGAAAGTATTAGATGGATAAATGAAAACAACCTCATATGATTTCTTCTCGTAGAAAGGAGATGAAAAGGGCCTGCATGACTTTATATCTTACTTCCTATCTGCAGCCGTGTGTATGTGTGTGAATTTATAGAAGAGGGCCACTGGAGTTAAATGTGTGCTTCTTTGTGTGCTGGTGACTTATGTGTAAACAGCTGTGCTCAGTGGACTGAAGCTGATGCACTCTGTTGAATATTTTATCTCCCGTTACAACCCAACACACACACACAATACCAAACAAGCGAGAAGAGAAACAAAGTGTACTTCGTCTTTCGGATGTGTTTTTCAGTTTTATTGTTTTTATATATAGCCCTTAAATGGCTCTGGCTGCACGACTTATGAGATCATGTATTTTTTAGGGTTATTATCCTAACTTCAGACAATTAAAAACCAGACAAAGTGAAATCCAACTAAATCTATTTGCTCTAAGCCACGAAGATGTAGAAGGATCTTAGTGTGTGACTGTGTGTGGTATTTAGGGATGGCAGCAGGAGCAGTTGCTGTGCTGTAAAGTGGGAATGAACTGTTAT
This sequence comes from Pseudochaenichthys georgianus, assembly GCF_902827115.2. Taxonomy (NCBI): domain Eukaryota; kingdom Metazoa; phylum Chordata; class Actinopteri; order Perciformes; family Channichthyidae; genus Pseudochaenichthys; species Pseudochaenichthys georgianus. The sequence goes on from NC_047523.1 coordinate 13,979,248, forward strand.
TGCGCACAGATTACATCCAGAAGGCAAACATCTGGCACGCAGACATAGAGAGCCAGACGAGCAGACAATCACAGAACCTGCAATAGCCAAGAGGTTGATTCGTACTGCGATCCTGGAGATGATGGCTGCAGATAGCACGAGTGAGATGTCGTTAGGTGCGATGAAAACCAATGTGTACGGGAAGGATAAACCATGGCCGGTGCAATTACATGATCTGTCTGCATGATTGGACATATAGCGCACATTCATCGCCGTTACAAAGAAAACATTTGCTTCCATACATGATACATAACTTGTAAAAGCTCTAAAGCAGTTTGGTAAAAAAGCAAAGATTATTTTTAAGTTATCACTGCTGCTTTGTTGCGCCTGAGGGTTGCTATATCAGCACATGCATATTTTACATGAAACAAAAATGTGGTTTAATCAGGATAAAAACACCTAAACAAGCCACCTCTGAATAAAGGGGCCTATTATTCGCTTCTTGGGGTTTTCCCATTCCTGTAGTGTGTTATATAGGACACTTCTCGTCCACTGGGAACAGGTGCGTGTCCTTTCCTGTTCTTGTCTTCACCTTTCTCATATCACAGTCTGAGTAAAGCAGTAAGATCGGACGGCACATAAAGAAGAAGAGAGGGGAGGGAAGAGATGAGAAGAGGAAGGGGGGGAGCAAAGGAATGAAATAAAAGGAAAGACAAGGGAAGGAAAAATAATTAGGAAAAGAAGGGAAAGTAAAGAAAATTAAAGGAAATGAAGGAAAGGAAAGGAAAGGAAAAGGAAAGGAGAGGAGGTTGGCCATAACAGTAGCAATTCAAATGTCCCATTTTCAACTAAGGAAAGAGGCTGGTAAATAAACATTTCAATTCAGTTACTTTTTAGGCTTTTCAATATTCAGACTTTATCTGAACTGATTGTTTCATATTAAGAAAAATGTATTGCTGCCACTTTTATTGCTCACAGTTAATAATGTGGAGAGATTTGTACAATGGTCAGCTTCATAATACAAGTTATTACAGTATGCAGCTGAGAATAATTTGCTTGCCGCGGCTAACAAGCTCCCCACAACAGTTACACATTGTTATGAATGGAGCTCACACAGACTAATGGTCTGCACGCTCTTTATATACAACCTTTTACACAAATCATTGAGGAGATCACGGATTGATCACAAATCCAAAATTCACTAGACCATGTCCTGTCTACACCTAATCCTTCACAACACACAGGCTACATGGTATTAACATAATATAGTGCAACTACACAGCTGGCCACCATTAGTGAACGTCCCCTGACCTAGACATGTTAATCCCTGTCCAGACATGCTCCAATACTTCCTTTGGAGGAGGATGATTAACTCTAACCTCTGTGCACGCACACATGCATTATAACTGTACATACAGTAGGTATAGCTTGCTATACACACACAGATACACAAAGCCAAACACAAAACCAGATTAGAACACAAAAAGAAAGCAAACACGCACATTCTAAATCCTCATAAGCACGCATCACATTTACGTCACTAAGGATTGTTTGTGATTACGGATTATGTAATATATGCAGACATATTATTATTATAACAATAATGTGTATTATTTAGCTAGATAATAGATACTATGTGTTTAGTGGACTACATGTTCAATTCTAAATTCCAGTATGTTATTAACGAGGACCAGGAAAGTTCAACCAATATTTGTTAATATGAGCTACTCTCTCAAAGCAAGAAACCGGAGAAATAAGTATCACCGATGATGTCATCGATTACAAAGACTGGAGCTGCTCTAGAGACAACAAATAAGAGAATGTGTGTTTTCTTGTTTCGTATGAGCTTTTTTCTATTGTATTCTTATGAAACAGGAAACATTCCCATGTACTTAGAATATTCCTCCCTCTCAGTGTCTTCTCCAATATCTTTATTTCTCAGTTTATTATTTATGGAGCCATACCCTACGGAAGAGAATAAGGGCCACGTGCAAAATCTTTTGGCATTAGATCAAAAGCTAATTTTTTTTTTGGTTCTGAGATGTAAGTCAGAATTCTTACAAAAGGTCAGATGTTATGTATGTATTTGTTTGCTTTTGTTTGTGCATCCACAAGTGTTCATTCCTGCAAGCTTGTAGTTGTGAGTTCATCTGTGACAGCGTGTGTGTGTTGCATGTGAACGTTTCTCTCTGGGTGTGTTATATTTGATGGTGTGTGAGCTGTGCTGTGTTGTGTTTTGTATGTTTTGTTTATTTGACTGTACAGGTTTAAAGTGCTCTATAAATAAAGCTGTATTGTATTGTATTGTATAGCCTTTTGTTATCTTGCATGTTCTTACCTGGCAGTTCACATCCGAGGACCTCCATCCTCATGCCGATGCCAGCAGGCGACCACCTCTCCGGAAACACTCTGATGAACTGGGCCACTATCTCATCGAACCTGCGCACCTCTGGAGTATCATAGTGGCCGTTCCCCTCGAAGATCTAGAAAAAGGCAGGGCAAAGGCACGTTATACCCACGTTAATAGAGAGATCTCTACTATTTTCACATCACAAGTGAGATAAAACATTTCTAGTATAAAGGATATTTTCATGCCAGTTTTGCCACAATAACACTTCACTATGATCCATTCACTCCATTTGAGAATATAGTAATGTTCTGTTGCATGCTCTACGGATGGCAGCTGTGGCTCAGCACAGTAAGATCCCTCTCCGTTTGTCCTAGAGTTTGTCTTCATGCCAAAGCTGTCTGAGACGCTTCTAAGATACAATATAATGAATGATGAGCTTTCGTTTGTTTGATAGATATTGCATCGGTCAGAGCGGGAACATTGTTTAGAGCTGAAGGAAGCATGAGTATCCTGAAACAATAGGGTAAAAGGTCAACGCTGCAGAGGTTGTTAAATGTGTCATTTCTCCATGTTTCATTGAGAAACAGTGGCAGAATCGTGAGCCTGACTCTCAACAATCATACGGCAATCCAAATCGGCATTGTTTCAAAGCACGGTGTGACATGTGTCATCGAAATAACAGACTTTGTTTCCTTTGATTGTCAAGTCATTTCTTTCAGGCGGCTCTCAGCAGCCTCTGGCAAAAAGCACAATATTTATTTCAAGCTGAAAACTGACAAGACTGGCTCCAATCTTTTCAAAATATGGGATCTGTGAAAGTTGCAATATTGGTTTCATTCATTTAATTATATTTCCCCATTTCTAGAATGCAATGTAACGTTATGATGAGTTTCCCAGGATGCTCATTTAAACGGACGGGCAGATGAGAGAGAACAGGATTTTAGCATCAGGAGAAAAGCTCTAGTAGTTTTAGGACGGAGTCTCAGAAAGGAGAGTGCCCTGTCTCGCGTCACACTGCCAGGAGTGTTGAGTGGTGATGCAGGAAAGACATTTTTAATTAACACCCATGAGAGACAAATAGAGGAAGAGACTCAGAGACAGAGCAGGGAGGAAGAGGAGTGAGGTGATTCAAGTGAACTATTATCAGAGCTGAGGCTGTAATCAAATGTATTTTTTAAATGACATGGCTCAGAGAGAGAAAGACAGGGAGAGTGAAGAGGGACTGAGTTGAAACAGAGTTATATATAACCTACACATGAGGCAGAGCTGGCAGTGACAACAGGAGAGAGGAGAGTACATGTGTACTACAGTTCCTCTTCTTTACCTTAGCAAACCCAGTCTTGCTGTCAATCATGTACGTCCAGTCTTTGCCGTTCAAGCTGTGGGCCAGTTTGTACTTCCTGACAAACGCTCTGTTCTCAGCACCGGTGCTGCCCTCCAGCCCTCTTGCACCCTGGGTAATGATGCCACGCACCGTCTTGGGGACAGCAAGGTCCACCTGCAACACAGAGAAACATCATGATCACAGATGCCCACCGCTTTCCAGATTGTCTGCCTACTGTGGCAACTCTACCTTCCACTGAAGCCAACACAAGGCTGGGTTTTCATTATAGAATTTGTCACAAGGTGCCATGTTTAAAAACAATGCTCTTTTGGGCATTTTCATGGTATTTCATGAACTGGCTACATTCAGAATAACAAGCTAGTGGGTGTCTCTGAATGGTGTCCAAATAGGAGTCCTGTTTGTTGGGCATTTTATTTGTCAGTCAGGATAATGGTAAACACGACTGGCCTACTTTCATCAAAATGGGGGCAAAGCTGTGGAATGGGCCAAGGCAGAACCTATAACAATTTGGAGCTTATCTGAAACGCCAATATGTTTCATATGCCCTTCCAAGTGCCCTTCCAGTTGACATATGGTTTATTCTCAGTATTCCTACACGTTGCAATGTAATCTTGTACACCTTTTGTTTCTTACAACTGATTCCAGCACCCACCCGTTATCCTAAATGGGCTTTGAAATAATAGTTTGTCCAGGATTTGTCACCAGTCGTTGCCATTGCAGATGCTTTAGCTAATGATGGTCATGTTGGTTTGTTAGATGCTCCCAGTTTTGATGGTATGACACATTTCTGACACAATTACGTTACAGCAATTACAACCCACTGAATATGAAGAATAATGGAAATAAAAGCAGAACTAGTAAAGAGGCTCCCATTCCATCTAGCAATAGTTACCTTTCAGATAAAGTAGCATGAACCCAACCTGTAGCCCCTGATCTCCGACTACAATCGTTTTGATATTAGAAAAAACGCAGCCAGTACTGTGAAACCAGCATCCCTCTTTAGGACAAAGTGACGTACCTGTATCCATTCTTCTCCAGCTATGGGTTGTGTTGGGTTGGGGAACCAGCCTGTGCGACTGGCCACCAGCCTAGCGGCCCCCATGGAGCCGTGGATGTCTCTCATGGACGACGCAGAGATCTGGGAGTCGGGGAGCAGTCCAGACAACATGCCTTGCAGCTCTGAGCAGGGTGCATCTGAACAGAGAGAGAAGGGAATCATAATATGTTACATCACTGCTGTATACAGCCTTTTTTCAAATAATGTAATCAATAGTAGAAAAGAACATCTGAAAATCCATACAGCATTAAACATTTGACAGTCAGCTGCCAAAAAGATACCCCTATTTTTGTCTGATGTGAAAATTATACTGTTTCTTGCATTAAAGGGTTAGCGTTTGGGCTTTGCAGACAACTGAAATTGGCTCAGCATGAAACTGTGTTAACTGTGATGAAATGCAATTGACAAAATAGTTAACCAAATGTTTACTGTGATTGATTTTACATCTCGAGTCTGTGAAATGAAAATGTAAAATTAAATTCAAGGCTGCCAGGAAGGTCGACATCCAATTTGAAACATTTATATGGAAAAGGTTAGTATTGATGGAAGTTAATGGACAAATACTGTACTGTACATGCTATTATTATCATCATCTTTTCGATGTTCTGGCTTTTAAATTCAGTCTGGCTACACTTGATGAATGCATGTGACTTTAAGGTCAGGAATAAGTTAGTATCACTGTTTGATCTCATCTAGAAGCAATCCTTGTGTGTGATTTGGTGCTGGATTTGTACAATTCTGCACTTTGCTGCTTTCCATCATTTAATTATTTCTCCCTCCTGCAGCTGCAAAGTTGATGCATAACTTTAACTGAGCTTCCAAAACAGGAGTCTTCCTGGGGAATTGAGTCAGAGAACTCCCAAATGGAGGAAGTAAATGAGAGCATGCTGAAGATCAAAGGGATACTGTTTATTATGCTGGCAAATGTGTTTAAGTCTAACAAGCATCAGCTATGTTATTACCATACAACAATAACAAAGGGAATGAAAGAAAATGACCGTTCTAATTTGAAAATGGTGGACTGGTCAATACGGTGGCAGACAGGTGCCAATGCACCACAACATTTCTTAAGAAAGAAACGCACTGCAATTACAAAAATGATGCAAATATAAATATTCAAATGTGCCAAAACAAATGCAAATGAAGAAACATCTCCACCAACTTGACAACACGTGAGGCATTTAGAAAACATTCACCAACTTGACGGAACATGAGCAGCCTTTCCAAGAAGTAGTGTTTATTATTTGCAAGAAGCTCAAAACACATCAGACATGGGCACACCGCTGGGACCGGAGCACTTGTTGACGTTTCGGGAAATATAAAGTTGGCCAACTGTCACTGGACACTTACCGAAAATGTCGGTTTTATTGGATATTTCAATCGTTTGATTGCAAGATTTTATTCCTATTATTGCACACCTGCTTTAAGCTAGCTAGTTTACGTAGGTCATTTCAAATGTACTGACAAAACAATGATAAACCCCAAACTCCGTTTTGTTTTGAACTTCTTGCAGCTCTTTTTAAATTTGCAGCATTTTTTATTTGCAGCATTTTTTATTTGCAGCATTTTTTTTAGGCTGTTAGCACGTTAGCACCTGTTGGCCACCGTAGGGGGGATAAAGGGTGAGAAAGAGGAGTTGAAGGACAAGGAGGAGATGAAAAGAAAGACAGAAAGGTCAACTAGAGAGATGGAAGTGAATGGAGAGGGTGAGGAGAGATAAAGGGAGATGCTAGTGAAAGAGAGGAGGGAGAGGCAGGTTGACAGTGAAGGTGACGGTGATTGATGGTGACATTCTTCAAGTCCACATGGAGATGAATGTTTAATGGCGTGACGTCTGCGAACACGCCTCACTGTGGTAAATAATGAATCGACAATAAACAACAGCATCTAAGCCATGAGATCCTGTTGTTGTGTTTATTCTATGTTTGTTATTTGTGTTGCTTAGGCATCTGCATTCCAGCAGGGTTTTTTTAATACAGGAGTGCAGTGGGAGTTGTTGAGAATATCATCTCTGGAGATTGCAGAAATAGCTAGATATCACACACTTGAAAAGAGCTCTTAAAACACACTCTATTCACATAGAAGTTGAATAGTCACACACTTTCCCTTGCATATGCTCTGATGTTTTAGCCCACACACACACACACACACACACACACACACACACACACACACACACACACACACACACACACACACACACACACACACACACACACACACACACACACACACACACACACACACACACACACACACACACACACACACACACACACACACACACACACACACACACACACACACACACACACACACACAGTGCTTTCATGATAACAGGGTCTCACAAAAGCTGAAAAGTCCACCAGTGAGCCTCTACCTAGCCGATACACATGCACAAGGCTACACACACACATTTATAAAGATTTAGAAACCTGCACACTACATAAGCCTGGTGAGAAAAAATGATAAAGGTGCTAAAAATAAATGATTGATCGGTGCTGCGGGGGTAAAATAAAACGAGATTAAGGAAGGGGGAACGGTGAGTGGTATGAGGTGGAGACAAGGGGGAGATTTAGGGGAAGGGATAGGGAGGGGAACATGAGAGACAGGGAGAGGAAAGAGGGAATGGAAGCTGTCAGCGAATGGCAATAGAAGGACAGAGGGGGAGAGTAGAATGAGAGGGGAGAAAAAACATTAAAGAGGGATAGGTAGAAAGTGCAAAAAAAGAAGTAGAGAGAGACATAAAAGTGTGATTTAAGCTAATGACATGTCACTGACTGACTGCTTTATGTCTGCCATTATAGGCCAGTGTAAGGCATTATCACATCCCCCTGGCAGTGTGTTCTGGCACAAGCTTGTAAATATGTCTATTTGCAGAGGAAGAGATACTGCATGGCCATTAGCGGGTATGGCTGGTTCTAAAGTTTCCCTGCAGGTTACAGACATATCTTACTGAAAATGTGGCGTGAGTTCCACTCTGCACACTTCTAACGTGACTAGATGCTCTGTCTTCCCCTGCAATAAAAGCCAAAGTAGTCCGAAACTATCAAGATTTCGCATATAAAGTCAGTGTTTTTCCCTCAGACAGTTGATGGATTGAGACATTACAAGGCGGCAGAGATGGGCAATACAGAGGAAATCAGAAAAAGGGTTGAATGGGTCCTCACTGCGGGGAGTAGGGGGAGACATGGTGCAATCTCTGCTGTTACAACAGGGTCAACAACAGGCTCTTGGTACACACACACACACACACACACACACACACACACACACACACACACACACACACACACACACACACACACACACACACACACACACACACACACACACACACACACACACACACACACACACACACACACACACACACACACACACACACACACACACACACACACACACACACACACGGTATCATATTGTTTGGGTGTGATTGTGATTTGTGTGGGTGCTGAAATAGCCCTCCTAGATAAGAGCATATCTGTCCCTCTCAATGGCCCCTATGATGGCAGCAGAGAGGCACTAACCCAATAATGATACAGTGCAGCTGGGACACACACACACATGGATTGAAACTGTCTCGCTTTCACCATTTCTGTTACACACACACACACACACACACACACACACACACACACGCACGCACACACGCACACACGCACGCACACACACGCACACGCACACGCACACACACACACACACACACACACACACACACACACACACACACACACACACACACACACACACACACACACACTAATTAAGTTGTATCTATTTATAGTATTGAGCTGATTATGCTGGTTGAAATCGTGTTTGTTTGCCAGGGCTACAGATGAAAGCTGAGAGCCTGTTACTCTCTGATGTTATCACCCACACATCACACTCTAGTATTATTCTATTAGGACCGAGTGTGTTTCTGTGTGTGTGTGTGTGTGTGTGAGTGGGAGACAGAGAGGGAGGATATGTATATGAAAGCGCGAGGGCAAGAGTGTGAGTGCACATGAGAGTGGGTGTGCATGTGGAAGACAGATACATGGATGGGAGGGAAGTATGAATAGGAGATGGACAAATGACTGAATTGTTTACCATTAGGTTATGTAAATAAGGAGAGAACAGACGCCTTTTTCATTTACGTGCTTGTTTTATTTCCAGGAAATGTTTTCTGAGGGAGTTATTTTTGCCGTGACCCACCTTCTGAACCGGTGTAAAAGCCTGTATATCACTGCTATAAACCGCAACTGTGTTTTTACAAGGGTGAGTCCCACAGGGGAAGAACTCTGAGGAACTCTACATCAAATATTTTGAATCTTTCTTACCTGTGATCTGACAGCCGTAGAGCTCGAACCGCATTGCGATGCCGTTCTTCCACGTCTGGGGCTTGATGCGTACGAAGCGGGCCAGGACCGGCTGCGGGATCCGATTGAGAACCACCTCTGTGGCGTCAGCATTGGCATGGAAAACCTAGATAGAGAACAAAATGAATGATGTTGCATTAATGACTGTTGGGATTTTCCATTTTGACCCTGTACGGGAAGGGCAGAGTGGCGACACAGGAGAAATATATCAACCATTGGATGGATTTTCTTGACATGTCTTGACATTTATGGTTCCCAGACGATGTCTCCTAACGACTTCAGTGATCCCCGTCCTACTGGAAGAACATTTCCCAAACTTTTCCTTTTCAGTGCCCACATGAGGTTCCCATTTATTGTCCTGAGTGAAATGTCTATATAACAATATAACCATAGGATATGTTGCTATGAAATGTGGTACAGAAAATAACTTTGCAAATCCCTTCATTTCATCTAGCGCCATCATCAGGTCTAAAGGGGCACATTTCCAATACTTTGGTTTATGATTACTTGCATGCAAAAGTGAGCACACTTGTAGTTTTCTGCTCTTTGCATATGTTTGCTTTTTGGTTTCTGCCAGCTAATATCACAACAACTTGACAAACAATCTCCAAACAACTGCATTGCTGACTCCACGTAGGCCAAGCAAGGAAATAATATATTTAAAGAATATAGACACACATTAAAGGATTTAAGAGAAGGACATCATCTTTGAATGTGTAGTTGTAGTTTAAATATGTTTAGCTTAGCTTAGCTTAATTCATCACAGTAGAGTTTAAAACAAGGGTGTTTGTTTGTCTGTCAGCAGGACTACGGAGTAGCGTGGAAAAAGGAAGAACACATTACATTTTGGATCCATGGCATCCCTTGATATCAATAGTGCCAGATAAGTCATTTGTGCTTCGTTCATGTGGTGTGTGAAACATTTGTTTCTGAATAGAAAAATAAATAGGAACGCTTTTTGGAACAACAATTCCGAAACAGATATTATCGTGGTGTTAACACACAACACATTCTCTTTTTAGCGTCCATGTTGTTGCCACCTAACCAGGTGGCAACAACCAAGGAGTTTAAGGCAGGGGGGGGGAGAGAAACTCCCTCTGGAGGGAACTTTGGGATTCTAGCCTTTGCAGACCATTAAAGCACAAACACCTATATAACATTCTACATGAAAGGGAAAACCCAAACAGCATAATAGGGCCTCTTAAAGCTCACTAACTAATATAAAGAGAATGGAAAGGGGAGAATCCGTGGGGCATGTGAATGCACCGTTGGCCTTGTTGGAGGTCTGCTCTCTACGGGAGGCATTCTAGTTTACAGTCTATGTTGTTTGCATAACCCGTGCATGCACAGATGTGTCATCATGACAACAGTCACATGGACAACTCTAATATAACGTCATGGTCAACAATATGTAGCGTGTAAATCAGTTGGCAGAACAAGGACTTTTTAACAACAGGTATCCATAGCAACTATATTTATAGTTCACACTGGACAGTTTTATTGTTATAGTTGTATTTTATATGAGTTAAAATAACAACATGACTCATCTTCTTCTCCTATGTGCACACATACACAAACACACAATGAACATATTGTTTCTGTTCACACACACACACACACACACACACACACACACACACACACACACACACACACACACACACACACACACACACACACACACACACACACACACACACACACACACACACACACACACACACACACACACACACACACACACACACACACACACACACACACACAGTCCGAGGGCATGCAGTATGTAATAAATCAAGTGTGTAAGTATGTGGAAGAGCATCCTCTTCTCACGTCCTCTTGACTCCACCACACACTCACTGGAAAACATCATTTTTACTCTTTCACGCACAGCGAGCAAAGAAAAACAGTCGCTGTCGCCCCTCAGCGCACTGACACATGATACTGTCTCACATACACACAGAACACACACTGTCTACAAAATGTCTTCGGAGTTCCGACACACAACACACACACAAAGTAATTTCCTCACACCCAAACAGATGAAAAAGAAATGCCAGCGCACATGGCCAGGAGCACTCTTTTTGTCTCTTGACACGGAGACTATATATTTTGGTCTATCTGACAGTGTCCCGTCTTTCCTTCTTTACAGCTCCCGTCTTCATTGGGCTCACCACAGGAAATCACAATGTGTCTTCTGCTGCTCTCCCTATCATTTTACTGTCTGCCTTCGTCTCCACCACTTCATCTCTCCCTCGATACCGCTATCACGTCTATCCTCTTGATTTTCTTTTATTAGGGAACCTCAAAGGCCTTTTTTACCCCTCGGTGTCTCGAACTCTCTTTCTATTATGTTACATCAGTCCTGAATGGAGTGTTTATTACAGAGAGCCTCATTCAACGGAGCCAAAGGCCTTGCAATTACTTGCTTGGGCACTCATTTATAGATGTTGCCTTTGTTTTTGGAGTGTTTCTGTGTGTGTGTACATTTGCCTTCAGTTCCCAATCCATTAAACAGCAGGGCCCGTCAGGGGTGACAGAATACGGATGAAAGGAACTTGCAGGAACGGGAGCAGGGCTGCTGGGCCAGCTGAGAATCGAACCCATGGCCCACTGGGTGTACGCTACAAAGCCACATACAGTGAACTCATGCCCTTACAATAGACCTTAATACCAGAAACTGTGACCAGTTAAATGATGGAAAGACGCCTAAAGGCCCCAACATACGTAATGGGATTGTGGAAGCGGACTGTAATTACAAGTGTGTGTCGTGTGTCAGAGTGTAATTATGAAGTCTGACCCTAAGGAGTTAGGGGCTGGTGGGTGCTTTCTGATTTCCCCCGGTGCGCGCTGGAACCTTTCCTCAGTGAAAGGTTGTGCATGGACACATACACACATTCACAAACACATGCATGTGCTTTAATGTGTGTGTGTATAAGAGTGTGTGAGATTGTTCATGTGTAACTGTGTTTATGTGAACGTATAACCTTGCTAATGTCCGTTACCAGATGTTGAAATTGGTAACAGAATGTGTGTGTGTGTGTGTGTGTGTGTGTGTGTGTGTGTGTGTGTGTGTGTGTGTGTGTGTGTTTGCCCTTCTGTATACATGCTGTTCTTTTCCCCCTCTATTAGCAGCTTTGCTCAGGGTCTCCAAACAGAGCTGCTGCTGCTGGTGATGCAAACACTTCACTGTTGCAACGGCTGCCTTTACAATCTCTGCAGTACTCTGAGATCTCTCTTCTAAGTAGCATGCTATAAAGATGATAAGAGAATACGAGCAGAGCCTGCTGTTAGAGGTCAGGACCTCACACGCCGATTGTTTTTCATAAGGACTGCCAAGAAAGTCTCTTAAATATTCTAAATCAATGCCAACCTGACCCTGCTGTCAACATTCAAATATGCTTTTTCTGTGTGCGCATATTTTATTTAGCTGTGTGACTTTATCTCAAGTTTTAACTTCCCATGTTGGTGTTCTCCACCCACGCTGAAGTGATCACTCACAGGACGTGCAGTGTGTAACCCTGTATCTGTGATGTTTGATAAACAGCCACTAGTTAAGATGAACGCACATCAGGTCCACATCTGCAGAGTACTGCTGGGCCATCTTCTAAGGTTAGCATGTCATTATTCAGATGAGTTGACGTTTTGGGGATTATGAAATTGGCCAACTGCCACTCTCGAGTTAGTCTGTTTCATAATTGTAAGTGTTCATTCAGTATATTGCACATGACTAGGTGTGTTACATCAGCTAGCTAGCTTGTAATCTGCAACAATATTGTAGGAATCCTGCGATCACATTGTTAAAATAAGTCAATAAAACATATCTTTTAGTTTCCAGTGATCGTGACAGTTGGCCAGCTTTATAATCCCCGAACGTCAACAAGCGTTCCAGTCCCAGCTGTGTGCCTCACGTTATAGTGTCACGTGTCCATTTTGAGCTTCTTGCAGCCTTTTTTTCATTTGTTTTTTTATTTGCATCTTGAAAGTGAATATATGTTGGGCCGTTGGAGGTGAGAGTACACTCAGCGAGGAGGTGTAGCATGACTGAGGTCTTACACTTAGTCTTTTTCTATAAGGCTTGTGCAACAATCAGCTAATGGACACCAACTTGCACCCCAGCTCAGTTTGGGTGTGTGTAAACATGTGTGTAGTGTTTGTGTGTGTTTTGTGCAGGTTTGTAAAAGGTCCAATATCTCCCCATTTGTTAAGAGACACGGCAAGCTGCCACCAGGATCACTAGGGTACACATATGCACATATGCTATACTTTAGACCCTTTCTCTCACACACACACACACACACACACACACACACACACACACGCACACACACACGCACACACACACACACGCACACACACACACACACACACACACACACACACACACACACACACACACACACACACACACACACACACACACACACACACACACACACACACACACACACACACACACACACACACACACAAGCAGAGGCATTAATACAAAACCAACACTACCAGAACATTTAGAAAAAGAGAAACGTTCTCGATTCAAATAGTACTTTCATCTCCTAGAGAAAGTCAAAGGTGACAAACATGGCGTGAATACGGTGTTCTGCTTCATTTACATACTGCCTCTGCTGAATAGCAATAGTGTGCAGGGTAGAAGAACACATATTGTGTATCGCTGCTTCTGGTTTGTAGTCAAAAGGTGAAAAACCAAGTCTAACGCGTAACTACAGGACCGAAAAATAACACCACCACGAATATGCTCACCTCATGGGAAAGAATAGGACAGGTGTGTGTGTGTGTGTGTGTGTGTGTGTGTGTGTGTGTGTGTGTGTGTGTGTGTGTGTGTGTGTGTTGCCCTGTCGTGAGCCAGCGTAACGCAGTCAGTCACCGAGGGAGGACCAGCGCAGACACGCTGAATTATTCAAATGTCCATTCTCTGAGTGTGTGTGCGTCGAGTTATAAAATAGTAAAACATCCAACCATCTCCTCTCGTTTCATCACAGAAGGACACACACACAAGACTTCTGGGAGGTAGCCTGCGTTTGACAGCTGAATCTTGGTGTGTGTGTGTGTGTGTGTGTGTGTGTGTGTGTGTGTGTGTGTGTGTGTGTGTGTGTGTGTGTGTGTGTGTGTGTGTGTGTGTGTGTGTGTGTGTGTGTGTGTGTGTGTGTGTGTGTGTGTGTGTGTGTGTGTGTGTGTGTGTGTGTGTGACCAATTCCACACATCTCACAAACCAAGTGGCACCTTTAAGATTCCCCCCTTGGTTATCTTTCTCCCTGCTTTTCTTCCGTCAGTTGTCACAAACGTTCTCCTCCCTCCACCCTTTGCCCCGGCCCTCATGCTTCCTTTCCCTCACCTCGCCTCCCCCCTTGAGGCCTGAACACAGGCTTTGTTGCTGATCTATCTGGAGGGATTTGTGGTCAACACCCTTGTCTGCTATTCTCATTATTCCTCCATCCTTCCATCCCTCCTTCGTGGTTCTCCTGTGAACACTTTCTGTCCCCCCTTCTGCCTTCTTCCTTCACTCACTTGCTCGCCAATGAACCTTCCTTTTCTCCCCTTGGTTTCCACCTCTCTTCCTCCCTCTGCGCCGCTCCGTTCCGCCTTTCGCTATCACTACGATGCTTGACTGGTTGACCTTTTGCTTATGTTTTCTTTTCTTCCTTTCTTAATTTTTCTTCCAACTTTCCACTCATCAAGATTCCTCTCTCTTTCTCAGCGATTGGTGGGGGCTATGTGATGACATTCGTACCACGTCGTGCTTAAATGTACCTCGACATCAGAAGGTCTATGACTCTTTCAGACCAAGAGTCAAACGAACACAACATAATCTCTCAAGTCAAGACCTCAGGTCAGAGGAAATGATTGTCCTTTTTCCATCATGTGGGCGACGTCTCATAACCTCTGGAGAATTCAGTGCACTGAATCGTGGAACAGTTATACAGATAGTGTCATTATCCCCGTGTATTGCTCTCATGATGTTTCACATGAGCAGTCAAAGGATCTGTCACGACCGATCGCAAAGAGGGGATGTGAGTAATGGCTGAGGCAAAGTCAAAACAGGAGAAGAGTAATACGGAAACACTTATAACACGATACACAGGCGAACAAGGGAAAACAGACATCAGCTAGAAATTGGTTAAAGGATAACATTATATTACTTTTAGTCAAAGACACTTATAAGATACATACAAAGTCAATGCTAAGATGAAAATAGATGCAAGTTGTGCGATTGTGCGAGATTCTTATTATCCACATGACACTGTGTCATGAAAGCCAATCAGAGTTGAGATTCTCCTGATGAATACAAAATGGTGGAATAATCTGTTCATTTTGCACTCATACGTGAAGCAAACGTTTGCTTATAGCTTTGCTCCGTTAACAAAGCATTGCATCACAATACATTGTTGAGAAAACACACAGCTAATTGGCTCTGAAATTGTGATTTCTTTATATAATCTTGTCCCCCATGTGTCTTATTCCTTCTGTCTGCTTTCCCCACTCTTTCTCTGGTGGATGCCTTGAGTTAGTACCTGCCATGTGTGAGCTGTCTGTGTAATGTAGGAACGAATGCCGTATGAATATTACTTTTGCTACTTTCTGAAAAGTTAACATCTATTCCATATGTCCCATCTGGTTTACGACAGGGATCTAATGACATTATCAAATACATTACAGATCACACAAATCATCCTGATGCTGTGTGACACATGGGCTGGCTTCCAGATGTGTAAAACCAGAATGTGTGTCTGTGCGTGCACGGTGACTGCTTTATTAAGAATTGCTCATCTGAGACTAATGGTAAAATACAACACGTATGCATATGTGTGTGTGTTGTTTATTTGTGTCTCGCATGAGCATTGAAAGATTGGCATGCTCATACTTTTTGTTTTAAATACCCACGAGGCTCCCATTGATATGTGTCCTCCTTTCATGCCTCTTGCTCAAAACACTAATTCAATCATTCTTCCAGATTCACACACAGACCAAGCACACAAAGTCATTTGTTGGAGCAGCATTAACTTTCCCGTCCTTTCCTGATGACTTTCTCAGAAACACATGGGGGGGTAGAAAAGGAGGAGGGGTAGAAAAGAGAGCAAGAGTGGTGGGATGAGGTGAATGAAGATGTGAGCGTGGAGACAAGAAAGGAGGATTTGATTGATGACAGATAGATGTTGAGAGAACTAGTGAGTGAATGAAAATGTCAGGCGAGAGATGGATAATGGAACAGTTCAGAGCAGGTTCAAGAAGTTAAGCAAAGAGGAGTTTGTGTAACTATATCCCTTGCCTTGTTCGAAAATGTACTTGATCTTAAAATGACTTACTTTAGCTATTTTGTGTACATGCTTTATCGCTACATGGAATGATCCAGGATCTGCTCTAAATTATGAAAACAATTTCCTTGGATTATCCCGAGAATGCAGACACACCCGATATTTAAAACACTCGATCTTCTGGGCCATTGCTGTTGAGTTATTTCTTTCAAACATAACAGACAGACTCTCATCTACGCCCTAAATATTGACAGTGGGAACGGAAAACCCGTTGCTGATTGGCCGCTTGAGGCATGTCAGCTGAGAACGGCCCAAAGATGCTGACACCATCATTTGAACATCAGATAAAGGACCATCACTCTTTCCGTCTTCTTCAAGCTCTCTTGCTGCCCTTTTCTTCTTCGTATGTCTTTCTTTCTCAGGACAGAGGCAGCACCATGACATTCATACCAAAGCCTGGCAAATGTATACTTAAGTCCATTTCAATGGTAGATATCCAAATACTTCTCTGTTCAAAGACCCTAACCCTACATGTATGATCGGGAACACTCCTTAGAATCTTAGCATATTTCTTCCAATCACAAAGATGCTTGAATTACTTGTAAATCACAGCATAGCAGGACTAGTCGGAACACTCTTGGAATAAAGAGGCGGATATAGATGCCTCGCGTACAAATACACGTAGTGAAAATTACTATATGGACAACCAAGAAAACAAACTGTTAATATACATCTGGTTTGTATCCTTAATGTAGAAATGAGAGTACATTGTACAGTATTTGATCAAAAGAAAGGTCTGACGGCCCTTGGCTGATCCATCAGATTACTGCACAGACCATGGGGGCTCGAGAGACCGCTGGTTTGAGGTTGGGCATAAATGTGTGTGTGGAAGACAAGGGAGGGATATTCTACCAGAAGCTACTGCTGATTTATTCTAAGCCCCTCCTCCTCCTCCTCCTCCTCCTCCTCCTCCTCCTCCTCCTCCTCCTCCTCCTCCTCCTCCTCCTCCTCCTCCTCCTCCTCCTCCTCCTCCTCCTCCTCAAAGACCCACACTCACATGCAGCACACCCTTTTGCGTCTCTCTTGGCATTCAGCTTTGAAGCAGCTATCAAGGGTTATCTGTGGGATTGTGGGCCGTGACAACAACAACAGCCCTTAAAACATCATCAATAATTGGTCAGCAGAATTCTTCTATTTGACTGACACCAGATGTGAGTTCACGGTGGATTCATTGATCAATTGATTTGTTGAACAATTCCCCATTTTTTTTAAAAGATGTGAATCCACGTGCTCTCACTTCCCCAATTAAAATAACACAATCTCATTTGTACTGAGCTTAAAAATGAAAAAACCTGATCTACCTTTACACTCACTCACCACTCCTCATTCTTCTATCATCCCTCCATTTATTTATTTATTTTTCTCCCTGACTGCCTTTCTCCACAACCCCTGTGTTTTATCCATCAATCATTTCTCTGGGAATTACATCCATAAGCCATACGCAGTCCGCAGAGGGTCCCCAGATGGTTAGACTGGATCTCCTGTTTCCTTCTCAAAGCAAAGTAAGCATGTGCACTGTACACATGCATCTGAGTGTGTGTGCATGTATTAAGTGTTCATGAAGGAATAAGGGATTTACAGCGCAAAGCCAGACGTGGCGTTAGACCGCAGGATACACATATGTGACCGCTGTGGTGGTGGGAGAATGGCCGTGATGGAAAAAACAGCCGCAACCACTGGAACGCTGCTCTACTTTAATTGCAGTTGAAACCATTGTAAAGAAACTCAGTAATGTCTGCTTCGTTTTCTACCCAGGACCCCCATACTGCAGCACACTCAATGATGATTCATCGTGTATTAACACCGCTGAGAGAAAGAAACAGCCTCCAAACATGTCCAACCTGGTCGATACTAGGCAGGACTCTGACCGGTGAGTAATAGGAACCAGATGGGATGTGGAAAGCAGACTCTGCAGTGATGTAAGGTATCACTTGGAGACGTGTGCTGATTCTGGCTCGGTCGTAAACCCTTAAATGAAGCCAACTGAGCGGCGGTGGAAATGGAATGGCTGTAATTGCATACACCGGTTGGGGTTTGGGCTTGTGGTCAAGTGTTGCTGCATTTATTCCGTTTCATATGCTTCTCCGCCGCTTCCACGTGTGTGCATGTCGAGGCATGTTTGTCACCTAAGAGCCTCCAGACTCTCTCCAGTAGCCATGACTACTTTGTGTTTTGTGTGCATCTGCTGTTTGATGGTCTGTGCGTAAGTCTGAGCTGTAGAGGATTAGGGTGAGGGTCAGCGGAGGCTAAGCTGGTTACCTACACATTTCGTTCACATTCAACTATACTTCATTGTCAATTGAATTTAAAATAAAATATTTATTGTTGGATTATAATGTCAATAATTGAAAACACAAAAACATACTTATTTAATTTAAGCTAAACATGTTTTTTTGTTTTGTTTCAAATGACATCATTTACCATCCATAAGTAGCCACACTTCCCCGTAAAGTCATTTAAATGCAGTTTTATTGTATGGGAAAGTCATTTTTTTGAGACATCCCCCCTTTTCCATGGCTTAGTAGTGTCGTTGAATAAGTAAGTCTGGCATATCAAATATTGTTAAAAAATAAACAAGTCGGCTCATGAGTCGGGGCCTACCTTATGATTCTTGCCATGTCTGTAGACCATCCAGTCCTCTCCGTTGGTGCTGACCTCCATCTTGAAGGTGGTGACATGGTAAGCCTTTTCAGTTTCCTTTGAAATGGCGCCCTGGGTGGCAATGCCTGTTAGCACCTTTAGAGTATGGAGGTCCACCTGTTGGCAGGGAGAAGACAGGAGGATTTATCAACGACTAAAAACATCATGAACAAAACATAGCAAACAAGCTGACCCTAACCCTATCTGATCTCAATTGAATCTTTACCTTACCCAAAACTCAGGTCATACACTTAAGAGATGCCCTCAGGTTGAAGCTCTTAAAACATCAATTTGTTTAAAAGATGGACATAACCTCATGAATATACACTTGAACTTATCAGCATCCATCTCGCACCTTTTCCACTCTACTTTCATCTCCTTCTTTCTCTCCTCTCCGTGCCCTCTCCTGGCAGATCGATAGGAATGACCTGGGGCTCATTTTAATTTCCTCCCATACAATAGCCATAATCACCTCCCCACCCTGATTGTGGATGCTAGGCTACGTGTCTGGCATGCTGCTGGCTGTGTTGCATTATACATGGCCAGCATTGTGTGCTTAATGCGAGCTTCAAAATCCTTCATTTCTAGGTCACTCAAGTGGAGACGCATTTGTTTTCCTTTTGCGTGCCCACAATGAGTAGACAAAGCAGAACAAGGAAGCCCTCGATATCAAATGTAAAAGTAATAGAAAATGTATTTTCAAATATTTTAATATATTTAAAGTAATAGAAAATCTAGGGTTTCTTGAGGTTCATCTGCAACTTGTTTAACGTGAATACTTCACATGTGTAAGCCCTACACACAACAAGGCCGAGGTGTAGAGACAGAGAGAGGGTGCAGACAAATAAAGAGCAGAAGATGAGAAGGTTATCACATGTATTCTCCCCTGTTGGAGCTGTTGAAACCTGTAGATTAATCAGAACGTGTTGTGTGTGCGTGAGAGAGTGCCGTGTGTCCCACTGGGGTATAGTACACAACACCGGGGGAGGTACAATGCTGCGTTTGTTATCTGTCAGCGAGACAGGTGTTTTAGATTACTTCCAACACACACACACACACACACACACACACACACACACACACACACACACGCTTACGGCCAGTCAGGGATCCACCAAGACAACTAATCGATGGTCCGGAACCGAGGAGAGGAATGAGAGAGAGAGAGAGAGAGAGAGAGAGAGAGAGAGATGCTAAGTGAGCCTTTCCAAGGAAGGGCTTCTCATCAATCACAGAGTTGTTAGAATAACGGAGGCACAGGAAGTCGTATCATCAATCTGCACCACACCTCACTAGACCATACCAGAAAGGAACTGAACAGATTGGAATGGGAGCTCCTTGACCAAGTGGTTAAATGACATGACATAAAACTGCATTGTTGCATCTCGTACCACTCTTTTAATTACATTTCCTATTCAACTGGTTTTATTGGGGTGGGATTTGATACGTGCGGTGGCCATCAGATGTAAACATGATACAACTGCCTAAAGCATACACTTGGAGAAACTCAGCTCCGAAAACGCAGCTTCAGAAACAATTCAAATATAAAACACAAGTGTGCCAAAACACAAGCAAATGCAAAAAACATCTTCACCAACGTTCCAACAAATGCAAGTGCAAAATGCTGCAGATAAAAGAAACGCTACATAAGCTCAAAACACAACTGAAACGGGGAACTATCAAGCGCTTATGAAGTTGACCAACTGAAAATGTAAGTTGTATTGGCTTATTTTAACAATGTGATCGCATGATTCCTTCCGATATTATTGCATAGCTGCTGTAATATAGTTAGCTAACCTAGCTAACCAAGTCATTTAAAATATAACGCATAATAACCTACTGTTAAGAAGCTGTCAAACTGTGCCAACGATGACAGTGAGCGTCCTTGTGTTGTTAAGTTGGTGAAGATGTTTCTTCATTTACGTGTTTTGGTACATTTGCATTTCTGTATCTGCATAATGTTTGATACTGCAGAGCGTTTCTCCTAACCAAAATGTGTTGGACCGTTGTAGCGCGTTTGCACCTGTCGTCCATCATAGGTTTGTGTTGCAAATCACAAGTACGATTATGAAAGACACGGAATACACTGAGGTGCACTGTCAGTTTTCAAATAAAGGCCGAAATATCTTTAAACAAATATATGGAATGGAATTGAACTAAGTGCCCTGGCGAGAGATTTAAACCACACACTTGGCCCTTGAACCAACATAGCCACACACACATGCCTGACTGGCATGGGCGCATATCAACACACACACACACACACACACACACACACACACACACACACACACACACACACACACACACACACACACACACACACACACACACACACACACACACACACACACACACACACACACACACACACACACACACACACACACACACACACACACACACACACACACACACACACACACACACACACACACACACACACACACAGAGACATGTACCGATGAACCCACACACTCAGTTATCAGAGACCAGGGGGTGCATGATGCGAGGAAGAGAGGCATGTTGGCATTTATGACAGCTGCTTGTCAAGAAAGGAGGTTGCACGCACACACATACACAAGTACACACCAAAGTACACACACACACAAATGCAGGGTCCTTGCTCTCTGCTAGGTGCTAACGCAGGGGAACAGCTGAGAGCCTCAGTGGAACGCAGCAACCTCACCACGCCACCGGTGCCCAGAGTGAGAGTACACGAGAGGAGCACAAGCCTATCGCCCACCATCAAGACCATTTCAGGCACACATCTGATGTGTCATGAACAATTAGAATTATCGACTTGTGGTTGAAAGCCTCCACCAATCAGTTAAGTTGGAGTTTGTATGTTTGTCATACATATCATAATGTTATGGTTTAAGCATATTAATGATTGTGTTATCGCTGGATACTTGTTTGGTGAGGTCAGAGTGGAACCTTGAGCAACAAAATCAAATCAGTTCATCATTGAGTCCAAATGGATGTTTGTTTCAAGTTTTAAGAAACTCCCCCCAGGCTTTCCTGAGATATTGCGTTCCCGGATGTACAGAAGTCCGGATGGACAACCAAAACATAGTGCCTCTGGCTATGGCTTGTCCAGGCGCAGATGAATAATACACATTTAAATCCGGGGTCTATCCATGGGCTAAGAGGAGCAGTTTGGCAATCTGACATAAAGGGGGAAAACATTCAAGAAATATGGAGTGTTTCAAGCTATTCATGTTGATCAAGACTGTCAGCTAATTCTGAGAGTATGTCTGTCAGCTGCACTGGAGGTGAAACAGGAAGGAAGCGTGGAGCTGATGGGGCCTTGGCCTCATGCTGTCTCTTGGCCAAGTTCCCTTCCTGTGTTGGCCTGGCCCAGACATCGGCCCCAGTGGAGCTCTGACAATCAGAACTACTGCTTCTTTTCCACATTTGTCTTTGGCTATCTGTAAATGTGTTCCAACAAATTAACAGAAGAAGGGCTTGCCTGGTTCTTGCCTCTTTGAGCACAACACTCATTTATCACTGTCTCTGTACACTGAGGAAACGTTTGATCATTACTCAGAAGCAGCATCTCTTGGTTTGTCTAATCACAGGCTTTAGAAAAGATAGAAAAAGTATGCTGCACGAAAGAAAGGCTTTTCCGTGCCAGTTTTTCTGTGGTGTTATTGTGCTACAAGTCAAAAAGGCTCTCGCTGGTTTCCTGAACCAGATGGCGAACTCTAAGAAAGGATTCAGGCGATGAGGAGAGTTTCTGACTCTTGAAACTCCTTCGGCACATCTGACATCAAGTACAGGAAAGGTTCAAACTGATAACTTAATGAAGGGAAATCATGAGTTGACGCCTATTTCACAAACGCAAAGTAAAAACTAAACCTGTGCGCAGTCTTCGCAAGGCTATAGGAAGGTGACACCCAACAAGATAATCTGTTGTTTATAGAAGGCCTCACTCTGAAGAGCGCCATGCAGGCAGGTTGGAATTCATGCTGTCTGAGGGGTGAGTGAACCTCACACTCCCTTTCCCATCTCACCCAGACAGCCTCATAACTCAAGCTTGGCACAGGGATGGCAGGAAGTTGGCACCGTGATAAAGTACAGGAAACAATGCTTTACCCAGGCATCTAGCTGCTAAACCTTGATATCACTACACCTCCCACTCACTCTCTCTCGCTCTCTCCAACATACGCTGTCACAAATATAGCTGTGGTGAAGTTATTATGTGTGACATGTCAACGCAAGAGAAAAGATGCTATTAAAGTAGGAGCAGAATCTGTTTTTAGTTTATTCAGAGTCAACTTTTTTTCAGGAATACGATTCTGTATTCCAGGATTGGGATCGTGGATTTGTGCCGTATCACGAAGAATGAATTTCTCCAAGAAATTATTTTTGTATTATTTGTATTATTCTTTTTAAGTGAAGTTTCTGAACTTTTTTGTAACCTTCCACATACATGGTTGTTGTATCCAATATGTGTTAGCACTATCGTATAAGTTATGGTTGTTGTTTTTTTTGGGGGAGGCTTCTTCCTGTTTTTCCTTTTTCCTTCTTCTCTATTTGTGGTTTATGGACGGTTATGTAGTTATTACATGTATTTGAGTATTCAGTTTGGTATGTCTTTTTTATAATGCCATAAATACATTAGAAAATACAGCTCGTTTGGGGCTACAATGCCTTGTCATAATGACCACAAAGAAGCTCCAGGTAGCTAAAGTACATGTGAGGACAAACTGTTACCTGTATGAACTCCCTGTTGCTGTCTTCATTGGGCGTCCATCCGTTGTCATGGTAATTGAGTCGGGCCTGTCGAGGCAGCCAGTGTTCATCGTAGAAACTCGACGAGGCTGTGATCTGGTCATCTGTGATCTTTCCTGACTCCATACCGAAAGCATTACTACAGTGGAAAGCTAAGAAGAGGAAGAGCAGGAGAGAGGGAGGTTTAGAAAGAGATATTTCCAATATTCTAGTATTTCGTGAAATAAAAAGCCTAAATTAGACTTACTCTCACTGACTTCCTTGTGAGTCATGTTGTATCGAGCCGAGAAGCCATCTTTAGCCACAGCCATGTCCGTGTGGAAGGCCAGAGAGAGAATCCCAGTGGACGATTGGATCTCAGGAGGCACCCTGATCCCACAGTATCGACCAATCAGAGGGCCCACTGTCGATCAGACAAGATGTATTGGATTGGTCAGTGTGTTATCTGTCGGCAAATTGTGCATTTCATCATTTGCTGTTGTTATTGTGTAACTCATGATGCTGGTAACACAAGACATCCCATCTCATTCCGTTATCAATCCCTTTATCCTCACATGCTTTATCCTCACATGCTTGTCTTCCCTTTCTCCCACTATCTCTATCACTCCCTTCTCATCGCTCTGCCCTCTCATGTCATCGCCTCTCATTCCTTCATCTTCATAAACTCAATCTCTGGCCTTGCCATGCTTTTACAATGTGCACTATATATAGTATATGTGTGTGTAAATCCAGGGATCTAAGTGATTCCTCCACTGTCCTCTTCTCTAATACCACAATACCATAATATGTGTCAACACAAACAGATGAATATGATTTAAAGCCCTGGGGTGTGAGTGTGTGTGGGGTGGGAGCACAAATAGTAGTTTCATCCTGCTACTCCCTGACTCCTCTCACACACAGACACAGATACTGTACACACACCAGGAGCCTTGTGGAGGAGGAAGAGGAAGAAAATAGCCTCCAATCGATCAGCGCTATTGATTTTTGTACTACCCTGTCGGAGCGGGTGGATATTTGAAATAGGGTTCTTGAGCAAATACCGGCAATAACTATTTTCTTGATGGTGGCACGGACAGAGAAAAGAGAAGACAAAGAGAAGAGAATCTCAAATCCACCAAGATGATTTCTGTAAATAAACAAATAACCCATGTTTGTATGTAATTCTGGTTGAATAAATGAGATTTTATTTGGAGGATTTCATTTTTATTATTTGTAGCTTACAGGCAAAAACGGTCCTAAACAAATACCAACCACAAACACTTCATATCCTTGTTTGTGCTCACTTCACGTTAGTGGTTTATTGCACTCACAACAATCAAGCTAGAAGTGCCTTTTCATTTTTTCTTTGAATGACTGCATCTTTCAACTTCTGCTACAGATCTCAGTTCTTTCTTCTTGAAGGCGGACCAGAGGTCTTCTGGCCTTCATGTATTCATATCTACTTTTTCCTTCCTTTGTTCCAGTCCACCCAGCAGTGGAGGAACCTTTCCTTGCCCTTATTTTTCTTTCTACCTCTTCCATCTCTTGAAACCAGATCCAAGATCGTTGCACTTCAGAGTTTCTAAACTCTTCCATTCCTTCCAGCAGCTAAAACAGAAATATCCGAGCCCTCTACCGTTCCTCCTCTCACCTCCCCTCTTTTCTCCCTCCTCTCAGCAACACCTATTTTATTTCCCCCATGAAACGCTATGTTGTTTCTCCACAGAAGGTGCCAACATCCTATCCTGCCTGTAAGCTTGGCTTTCATCTACCAACGCATAGCCACTAAAATAGTTGCAGTCAATAATGATGTAGGCAGGGCAGAATTGGCAACATTTTAACTTTGCTCTATGTTTTGCCTCCAGAAATGGTTGAATCTTTGTTTAACACCTCTAAAAAAAGATCCTCAACATCAAGAATGGCCACCACTGTCTAATACAGGGGTGTCCAAACTAAATGCGGGCCATTTTGAATCGGTCCTCAGCAAATTCAAAAAGTATAATGGAATGCGGCCCACACATGAAACTGGAGCTTGTCTTTTATTGTAAAAATATATTACACAGTAGTGTTCATGCGTTAATAAGCCCACTTTCAGTCAATTCAAGTTGAAAATGTGTTCTAAGTTTTTAAGTTGATAAGAAAAAAGCCCAATAAGTTATTTACATAACAACCTTGAATTATACCCTTCCTATGTCCTCTCATGATAAGCAATCTAATGCTTCTGTTTTAAGGAATGAGCTGCTAACAAAATAAATGAAACCCTATGGAAAGCTGTCATGTAGGCTTTTGAATCAAGCATCATTGACTTACATTTGATTGATTTTGCTAACTTATAACTTCACGTATGAGGCAATAAACCTGACCTCCAGTGAGTGGCCCAGCCCTTCAAATATGTTTCTGTATGTGGCCCTCTGTGGACACCCCTGGTCTAATACGACCCATAATAACATCAAGTTGACCACTTTCTCACCTCCTGGGAGCCCGTCCCACACTTCCAGCCAGTCGTACTTGCACTCTCCCTCTCCACCCGGCAGGGGGTCGTTCTCCAGGTCAAAAGTGAGGAAGGTGAGGGTCACATCCATGCTGGGAGGGACAATGATGATGAAGGAGCACTCAAGGTTGTGGGGGTATTTGTCAGGGAAGCCTGGGGACTCAATGAGACCCGTGGGACTGGTGAAGTTACGGGAACAGTCTGAACCTGGGAAGAACACACAGACATCAAATATATTTAGAGACATATTGAGCAGAAAATAAAAAATAACTGTAGTTTGAAATGAAATCATTGTGAGAAGATGCTCAGAGGTGCTGTTTTGTTTTCAAACTGCCTCACAATGTTATGACTCCCAGTATAGCTATCCCGCTTTATTGACCAAAAAGAAGTCTGGCTTTACTCTGAATCCACATCATGTACATTAAACAAAGAACAGGATGTATTTAGAGCCCAGTTGGGTTTTGCTGAACTTGAAACAGTAGTTTTAATGTAGACGCAGGGGCGGCGGGTGCTGTAGGCTAGGGAAGGCTAAGCTTTCCCAAATATTTGTGTCACTGCATCCTGGTAAAATAAAAATATAATGTTTGTGTCTTTGACATTAGCACTGCTATGCAGCCACCTGTGCCCTGTACTACGAAGCCAGTTCAAACCCTGGATATGTTTGAGTTATCTTCACTAACCCTAACAAACGAGATCTCGACGCTGGTTAATATCAAGTCGGTAAATCAAGCCAGGGCTTCTCTCACCAGCTGAGAGCGCGTTCACGTGAAAGGGGTGGGGTTAGCAACATTTGACCAATCACAAACAGGGACAAGTGTACTGACAGCGCAGCGTCATACTTCATTAATGAAAAGTAAACTAATATTAGACAAATATGAACTTTAAAGTTCATATTTGTCTAATATTAGTCATCCATGACTTAAACATAATAATCCAGGATACAAGCCACCTGCAAGGTGAATACAGAACAACTGGTTACAAATAAAATAAACTACAGAGTGTTTGAAAGCGTAACAGTTTTATGATATCACTGCCCCGTCTAAGACACGAGTGGATCTGACTTTAATTACATTTGAGTTGAGTGTTTCGTCAACCTAATGTGTTGCTTAAAATAATACTTCTGCATACAGTATGTGACACTGAGTGTTGCACGGCCAGATACGGCTCAGCTGACTCAGATAAGGAGATAATATAGGCTATGATATTATATGATCGATGATATGAATGATAAGTGCGACACGTCGGCGTCTTCTCTGCAGTTTAAACTGTATTTCCTTTATCCTGTAATATGACTTGATAGATTTAAACTCCGCACACTGAGCTCTGATCTTTCAGCAGGCGGTGCTTTCACTGAGTTGAACTCTTTTCTATAGACGCCGGAGGCGGGCAGCGTCAGGTAAAAAAAAGTGATTTAGCCTTCCCAAACCTGAGCCTCACGCGCCGCCTACGTGTAGACGTGAATCTTGCTGATAGAAATGTCACTCAAGGACTTCACAATGGTCAACTAGGAGGCACGATTAATGGAACACGAATTGATTCAGGTTTACCAGCTAAAAAAAAGTACATACATTTGAAGAAGAAGTTAACCCCGTTGACAGGGGTTGCCAGTCTCTGGCACTGTTATGTTGGGGGTCGCGGGCTGAACAGTTTGGGAACCCCTGCTATAGAGGACTAAGTGGTTGAAAGACCAAGTGTGGGTGTCGGTAGCAAACATGTGCATCTACTTGTGTGTCTTGAGTGTACATCAGCAACATGCTGACCCTAACCCTAACTCGACAGGTTCCCGGGGGAAATGCAGGGGCAACATTAACTCTAAAGAAACATTGATATTTGCGTATTAATAAATAGTTAATTAAAACAGCAGGACATACTAATAATGTAATGTTTGTTTATTTCCTGAAAATGTATGGTTTCATTATGTTGTTTTTGTTCATTTCTTGATCAACAAAAGGCACATGCATAATGTTGAGAGATCAGATTGATAGGTCACTGCAACATATGACTGAACCGTTACGGATTTGGTGCCTTGCTCAAGGGCACCTTTGTAGTGCCCAAGAGGTAAACACCTCTCTAGCCACCAGTCTACACTCTTTACTTGGTCAGAGATTGAGCTTTAGCTGTCCTGAATAAAGACAAGAAGAACACTAGAGAAGAAGAACACTGGAGCTTAGGGAGACAGAGCAACAACGTAATGAAGATATGATAAAGATGTAAACAGAAGAGACAGATAGATGTAATCTGTTGATAGTGTCATGGTTGGGTGGTCCAGACACACACACACACACACACACACACACACACACACACACACACACACACACACACACACACACACACACACACACACACACACACACACACACACACACACACACACACACACACACACACACACACACACACACACACACACACACACACACACACACACACACACACACACACACACACAGTGATCTGGGGGTAATCTGGAGCTCTTCCATTCTGAATAACTGTAATACCCTCTCTATTAATACTCACACACACATGCTATGGAGTGGATGTGGTCACAGCAACTGGACCATTATTCCAGTCTACCCAGCCATGTATGACCAAGGACCCGGACACACACACTCTCTGTCTCAGCCTCTTATGGTAACCCATTTCTCTCCAGTCTGTTCGACTGTCAGCTATTGTGCTGGCGTGCTTGCATGAGTTCGTGAAGAGAAAGTGTCTAAGAGCACATTAAGAGAGAGAGTGTGTACTCTGGCATGCAAAGTGCATTTAAACGTGTGTGTGCGTGTCTATGTACAGTTAGGTGTAACAATAAGTCTGCATCAGACATGTTTTAGCCCCATTGTGTGTCTGTCTCGAGGGTCTATGACGATGTTACTCCCATGTTGTGTTCATACCTGGAACAAAAAGTGTCTTCTTCTCACTTGTGTGTGTTGGGCTTTGAGTGCTGTCAATATTGAAATTGGTCTAGAGCTAAAAACGGCTAGTTTTGCTGGAAATCTCCATGGAAACTATATTGCTAAACCGGACGAAAACACAAGCAGAGTGTGTGCGTTAGGCCCTGCACTTTCATGATGAAAACAAACTTTTCTAGGTGTAGCCAGGAATATTGACGTTGTTATTTTCCTGTCTCCACCCTTCCTCTTCTATTTTCATTTTCAATCAGTTTACGTTTGTTCCGGAATTTCACTGACCCTCCACCGGCATCTGTAACATGGCCAATATAATGTGGTGTTACATTTTACAGAAGTTGAAATACATTTAAAAAAAAGCCTGCCCATGTTGCTTTGCTTGCTAATCCATATGAATGCCTATCAAACATGTATGTGATTGTCCATTTTCCACGGCAACCAATGTATTTATAGTGCATCCGTCTGTCTGTCTTGATCCACCCCGTGTGTCTGTTTGTCTGTCCCACTTCCTAGCCTCCTTTGCGTGTTGTTGTGACCCCTCGTGCAATGATCTCATATACAAGCAAACACACACTTGCACGCGGGCACACACTGTCTCTCACTGGGATCCCCTTGCGTCTGGCCCCCCTGCAGAGTCAGTCGCTGGATAGCGCCGGTCTGCGTGAGTAAGAGCACGTGTGTGTGTGAGTGTGTAGTGGACGCCTGACCAGTTCCGTTGCCGGCAGCAATTGTATTCCCTTCTCATTACTTCATGTTCATGAACATCACCAAAACACTTGTGCCCTCCTTTCCTTCTCAGTCTGTACCCTTCCCCAGATTCTCTCACACGTCTGTCTCCACCTTGTCCCTCCGTGTTTCTATTTTTAAAGTAAACTGAAACGCAAAAAAGGAATGTATTTGAAATACAGTATGTTTAAACTATTCCAACCAGCATGTTGTCTCCCCTGTACATATTTCTGATTTCTATGACTTTTGTCCTGTTCAACTGCTCTCCTAATTCATTTCTCCTTTCCTTAGAAAATGGTTTATCGCACTTCTCTTCTTTTTACTGATCTTTCCAACTGTCTTCTCTCCTGCTGTTCTTTTTTTTTTTACCATAGTCCCATGTATCTTTTCATCTTCCACAGCTCCATCACTCCCTTCCCTCCCACTGTCTAATTTCCTATTCTTTTCTCCTCACTTCCCATCTGTTTGAATTGGATGACTGTGAAAGAAACACGTGTTTCACTATGGGGTAAGGATAGAGGAAGTGTGTGTGTGTGTGTGTGTGTGTGTGTGTGTGTGTGTGTGTGTGTGTGTGTGTGTGTGTGTGTGTGTGTGTGTGTGTGTGTGTGTGTGTGTGTGTGTGTGTGTGTGTGTGTGTGTGTGTGTGTGTGTGTGTGTGTGTGTGTGGTGTGTGTTGCCGGGTAGATCTAGCTCTGGTGCTTATAGCTCAGTGATCTTGGGGAGACAAATCTGTCAGTGTGTGTGTGTGTGTGTGTGTGTGTGTGTGTGTGTGTGTGTGTGTGTGTGTGTGTGTGTGTGTGTGTGTGTGTGTGTGTGTGTGTGTGTGTGTGTGTGTGTGTGTGCATGTGTGTGTGTGCGTGGTAAGCTGGCATGCAGACATATACTTTTGTTTAAACTGTCGTTCATGCCAATGGGCTATTAGTTGGATCAAACCCATAATTATGCCCTCCTTCTCTCCAACGCAAACACACAGAGAGACACACACACCGCAGGCCCACACACAGCTCCAAACCACAGCTTGGGTTTTCTATACATATGGTTAGATTCCACCTCAGTTTCATTTAAGTTGCAGGTTTGTGGTGCTGAAACTGCCCTGACATTATATTTCAGCCTCTGTCACTGAATCACAGCAGGGATTTCCCCCCACACTAAACGTTTCAACCAAATTAACGCTGACATATGAAATCCAACTCTCGCAAGGAAACCACCCCTTTAGCTATTCCAATGCAATTTGCTAAAAGCTCCTACAACCCAGCATTACTGTACTACCAGTAAATCAGGGAAATATGTATTCTTGATTTGATCGCGCTCGAGTCTGCCATAACTCTAAAGACTGCCTGTTTTGTTCTAATCACCTAAAACACCAACCCACATCAATACGTATTTTTCAACAGAAATGAACACATGAAGTTTGTCTGTGTCCTGTTTGTGCCGTTGGCATTTCATTTTGTTTCTGCTGTCACTAAAACACAGAAGTGCTTCTCTTTCATGTATGGCTCTGCATTATTTGTCTGATGTTGATAATATGAAATAAATTACTTTTTGAGTAACTATCTTGTTCAGAGACAAGCAGCACTAAGCACTAAGCTTACGCGCTGAGCTAAAGCGCTAAGCTAACGCGCTGAGCTAAAGCGCTAAGCTAACGCGCTGAGCTAAAGCGCTAAGCTAACGCGCTGAGCTAACGCGCTGAGCTAAAGCGCTAAGCTAACGCGCTGAGCTAACGCGCTGAGCTAAAGCGCTAAGCATGCTATATATCCCATAATTCCCATTTTTAAAATCCTCTCTCAGTAAGTGGCAGTGTAAAAATGTAAAAGATACATTTAGGCAAAGGCACTGCTTGATTAAAATATATTTCAACGCATTTGTTTCCTCTGCACTATTTACTAATGCTCTTTATGTTTTTCATCTTTGTAAAGCACTTTGAAAAGCCTTACGTTGAAAAGTGCTAAACAAATACACTTGCCTTGCCTTGCCTTACCTTGCCTTGCCTTGCCTTGCATAATTTGCTTCACTTCAGCCCAAGGAAATGAACATAGGTGTACCTCATCTGTTGAAATTACACCTCTGCTGTTTGTTTAATTAGCCCTACCACAGAGCTCCTTTTCTCTCCACACTGGGTCAGATCTGGATCCACTTTCCCCAATGAAAGCCAGAAGAAGAATGAGGGAGCAATCTGATTGGTTGGATGGTGTAATAAACTGGCTAGATGGGTAGTCGGACAGAGGCAGAGAGGAAGTGCCTAAAGGTATTTGGTAGAAAGTAAACAACAGCAGTTATTGGAAGGACTGTCACGATAGCTTCCACATTATACCCCCTGAGGTGTGTGTGTGTGTGTGTGTGTGTGTGTGTGTGTGTGTGTGTGTGTGTGTGTGTGTGTGTGTGTGTGTGTGTGTGTGTGTGTGTGTGTGTGTGTGTGTGTGTGTGTGTGTGTGTGTGTGTGTGTGTGTGTGTGTGTGTGTGTGTGTGTGTCTGACTCACAGAAAGCTGTTCACACAGTTGAACTAAGCCGTTTGGCTTCTTATTAAGGTCCAAAGCTAGTCTCCATAAGGTAAAAGTGTTACAAAATAAGGTTATGATTAGTTTTTTTGGTAGAGGTTTGGGCAAATCATAACCTTATTTCTTAACGCTTCTGGTAGAGGTTAGGGGTTAACATTAAGGCTAAGGTAAGTGACCAGCAAATGGATGTAAGCCAATGAAATGTCCAACTAGTTGATACAAATAGTGTGTATGTGGGTGAGTGAGTTAAAATGTGCGTGCAGACATGCAAGCTGCCCTGCATTTGTGTGTGTGTGTGTGTGTGTGTGTGTGTGTGTGTGTGTGTGTGTGTGTGTGTGTGTGTGTGTGTGTGTGTGTGTGTGTGTGTGTGTGTGTGTGTGTGTGTGTGTGTGTGTGTGTGTGTGTGTGTGTGTGTGTGTGTGTGTGTGTGTGTGTGTGTGTGTGTGTGTGTGTGTGTGTGTGTGTGTGTCTGGAGAGTTCTGGGTCACAATAACAGCTGGGGGCACACTGCCTAGACAGTGAATGGTGATTGGTCGCCACATTCCGGGTTGCTGTGTTCCTATTGGCTTTCATTTTACTACAGTTTGCATAGAGCACAACAAGAGAGCTGTAAACAAAAACAAGTGTGGCATGTGTATTTGTGTTTTTGTGTTCAAGTGGTCTTGGTGTTTGTTAAAGCACTTAATGTTGGTTAAGTTTGTTACAGTGTTTGCGCACGTCTTTGTTCAAGTGTATGTTGGCATACTAGGGTTAGGGTTTATCAGTGCAATATGTAATAGGTCCATATTCATAATCTGTCTACTGTATGTGAACGTCTGTATGTTGTGTAAATGTAACTGTAGGGTCAGGGTTAGCCCTAACACATGCTTGCTTTTCTTGTTTTTCTACATGTTTCTAGGTTAGATATGCGTTTCTGTTCATGTATGTCTTCCTGTTTTCAAACTCATCAGACTGTTAATCTTTGAAGGGTCCAATAATTTGGGGGACAATCCCCCAAACATACACGCACACACATTCTCACTACTCTAAAACACAGACCCCAGCTACAGTAAGGGATTGTGGGATTGTCGCAGTGACAAGGGGATGATGGATTAGAAAGGAAACATGCAAAACCATTATCAACACTAGAAAATGGTTACTAGAATATATACTAACTATACTGACATATATACTATACTTTTTATTTTTTAAAGCAGCTTGGTTTCATAATTATAACACCAATTTAAACAAGTCATGACCCACGGAGAATGCTGTCACTTAGCTGTCGCTAAAAAGGTAATCTCACTAAATAATAGAAAATGCTTCAAGTAACAGAGATTATAAAGTAAAATGGCGAGTGAGTCCCAAAAAAGTGATTCAAGTAATTAATAAATGATTAAACTCACATGTGTTTAAACTCCAAAGTGTATTTTCTAGACTTAATTTAATATACAAAAATAAAAACCAAAGACCAGCGATTATGTAATAAAGACAAAAAAATACATTTAATTACACAGTGCCTCTATCCTTATTTCCCCCCATGTTCTGCTTCTAGTAGTGACAGTATATATGCTATCAGGTGAATGCCTTGGAAATACAAAAGACAGACTTTTCAATTATCTTTTGCAGTCGGTTGAACGGAACCGAATGTGCAAGGGTAGCACAGACAGACACATATTTGACGGTTCACCATGAGGCTATACAGTCAGTATAACAGACACACAAAATAAATCTAGTCACCCACGTAACCAGACGTTCTGCGGCACCTTCCAGGATAACAAGATCTTGCTAGCAGTATGGCAACAGCTTGAATGTTCCAAATGGCTTCATTATTACTGCCAGAGAAAACTAGACACATAAATACACACACTCACACAAAGTTACACAAACAGAGACTAAAGAAGTCCAGTATGCTAATGCATATTTATCAATCAAAGCAGACGTCATTCCAAACAGAAAGGTTTTTTGCATGTGGTTTATCCCTCCAAACGAAGTCCGTCCAAACCACAAATCAGAATAGGTTGTTTCTGCCAATGCCACTCAACAACATCTGTTTACACTCAAGTGCAACAGCCTCCACATATTGCCCAGCCGCTGTTGGTTTAAGGGGTTTCATACCGAGTGTCAATGTGGCTTTCTTTCAACAATAACCACTCTTGTTCTATGAACTTAAACCAAGTACTTATTTGAACCCATGATCGTTATTTAAACCTACCCAAACCTTGACTTTGAAATTGTCACATTTCATAAAACAGATGTCATTTTTAACAAAGATTTGTAACAATTATGAAAGGCAAAGTAAATCCTATCACCCTAACCCCTAACCTTGATTTACCTAACCTTAACAAATCCAACCAGTTACAAACCCTAATCCCAACCCTTTTAACATGGTTCCCTTAAATAACGGTCATACCTGTTTGTTTTTTCTTGTACTGAAATTGTGAGCCGATGTTTACGATGAATAACTAACTTATGTTCGTATTAAAGCAACTCTCAATTTCTAAATGGTTCGCATGAAACGATGCGTAATAGTGTTTGATGCTTAAAATGTAATTTGTACAAAATCGATTTTTATAGTTCACAAATCTCCCTCTGTTTGAATCTCTCTTTATCTCCCAAGGGTGCTAGGGTGTGAACACTGACACCCTTGTTGTTTTTAAGTCTATCTGGTGGACTCTGTCTGGCAAAAAACACACACACAAGAACTCCCAAAAGGCTGGTGCCAGCGAGTGAGAAACACCGGCAAGCGCACGTGTTGTGTTAGTAACCTCATCCCTCTGTGCATATATGTGTGTGTGTGTGTGTGGGGGGGTGTCTCTGGGGAACATGGCTCAGGACTCAATTAAGCGGGCATGTGTGGAATGCTTTCAGGGGGAACGGGACAAGATGGCTGTGGGGCCGACACTATGCGCCCCTCTGTCTCACTCGCCCTTGATCTCAATTGGTCTCGCTTTGGCTGACCCATGGCAGCGTGAAGGGGAGCCATCAGGCACACACACATGTACACACACACACAAAGTGCCATGAAGGGGAAGGATGTCTCGCCTGGACAGTCTAAAGGGCTCTCAAGGGTCCTCTGCCATGTCTCTCGTCTCTGTCTCCCATGACACCGAGGAGATAAACAAGACTTGGTCACCTGATGAAGCATGTTGAGTCCTCTATGAGTAGCTTGTAATACAGTTGCTAATAGCCTATTTGTAAAGGTGAAATGCTACCAAACTCCAGTTCACTTTTGTGAAGTCTGTTCATGTGTGAGGGTCGTTTACATGGATAATGTGCCTCTTGAGGGTCTTGGATTCTCAAAATATAGGCTTTAGGTAGAGAATCGCTTTATCAGGAAAAAGTATGTCACATCCAGGGGCCCCCTGGAGTCCTAGGGTGTAATCACAACGCTCACTGTTTGAGTCTGGCCATTATCCCCAGTTTCTTTCTCCATATGTTCTGTGAACTCTCTACTATCTGTCTACACTATGTAATACAATTGGGAAATGAATGTCAATTTTCTGCAGACGAACTGCTAATCTGTTTGCGCCTTATTCAATGATATAGTGAATTATCAAGGTCCAAA
Source organism: Pseudochaenichthys georgianus (assembly GCF_902827115.2). Classification (NCBI taxonomy): domain Eukaryota; kingdom Metazoa; phylum Chordata; class Actinopteri; order Perciformes; family Channichthyidae; genus Pseudochaenichthys; species Pseudochaenichthys georgianus. Next base: position 14,015,196 of record NC_047523.1, read on the forward strand.
ACGTTCACATGAACTCGTGATTCGACATTCATTTCTGAGGATAAATAGTACAGTATTTATCTTCTCAGTTCATTTGGGATTTTTCTACAAATCAACCCATTTGCATTCTATGCAACCCTGCTTCTGCCAGACAAAATACTGTCTGTAAAAAGTAATGTTATTTGAAAAAATATAAAATAAATAAAGAAGGGCACTGGGGGTGTGAAGATCTGCCTGTCAAGGCTAAATGCCCTCTCTAGCAATTTTAATAAAAGTGAAAAATAATTTGCAATTTAAACCTGTGATCCAGATCTTCTTCACATTTTAAAATAATTGTCCATGGCCTTCCTCCTCTTTTATAAACATAAAGATAGCTAAAAAGCCAAATGGCAGAAGTACATAACAGAAGCAACCACTTACCGGTTTTGAATATTTCGTAGCGCAGCGAGAAGCCCGCCCCTTGGTGGGCGTAGTCGGATACGAACTTGATGTGGAGTGAGGCACCAGACGATATGATTGGTGCAGGAGCGATGTTGCTGCAGTGCTTCCCCAGAAGGTCAGCGGTCTCTGAGTTCCCATCGTGGATCTCTACATAGTCATACCTGCAGAGGACCAACACATATCATTAGATTAGATTACATTTAGCAGATGCTTTTATCTAAAGCGGATGACAATAAGTGCAATAAACCGTAAAGATAAACAAAAACAAGAAACATTCAGGTATATTCGCATCAAATTATTTTTGGGGGGGATTTAATACATCAACCTCCTCCAAGAGTACATGCACTACCACAGGGGTATTATCAACCTACAGTGTATGCTTGATATCTACTGTACGTTCTTGATGTACAGACATTTAATAAATGTCCTAATTAGGTGTTCTGTGGGGGGGGGGTAAACGTACTTTGATTTAAGGAACAGGAAATGGTTGAATCCTTTCAAACTGCTTTCTCTCTGATATTATTAGATTTTCTTTTTTTCTTCATTCGTTTTTTCTTCACATGGGATTCGGCTACGTAACGGAAGCTCCGAGCAAATTGTTTGCATCTATCAGTGGTTAGAGGGACTTCTGAAAGCACCGTTACCATCAACCGAGGCGTCATTACAATTCCTGTGAATGCAGCAAAAGACATTGACAGTTCACAGATGGTGGAGGAGGAAACGCACCACCTGCATGAAGAAAAATAGAACAAATAACTGCGCGGTAATAGAGTGATTATACACTCCAACTGATACCGGATTCATCACCATGTTATAGATTTGATTACAAACAAAAGGAGAGCGCACATTTAGAATGACGTACTCCCTTTCATCTGGCTTAGATGTGTGATGCACTTTAGAAATGCTATGAACACATTAATCCTATCTCACACATTTAACTCATTCTGAGTTTCTTGTTATTCTGTGAATTACAAGATTCATGCTATTCTGAATAAAGGCAATGGTATGCCTTCTAAAGAAGCATTTTGTAAAATGAAATTGATATGAAGAAAGAAAATGTGTCTTTTGCTTGTTGTTACACTATGGGGTCAAAGTGAGAGTGTGAGAGCTTTTTGAACTGCAGATGCACCCTGCAGCCTTTGATGCTAGCAATGGATTAATCTGGAACAAATGACTCTCGTTTACATCTTTTCCCAGGTCTAATTCAATAATGTTTGTAACTCAGCCGGGGGCCTTCAGTTCTCGCAGAAATTCACATTTTCCACATTTCCCAGTGTATTTAGGTCACTTTCCTGGTTCTTCTTTCGTTAGTAATATCTCACAGCTTGTGTGATAGGGGGACTCAGCAGACACATCACTTCCTCAGTGTCTGGAGACCAAGGACACACCTGCCGACTCTGAAATAGATTCCTGGACAGAAATTCCTTTGACTCCGAGTTAAATGACTTCCATCTCAATCGTGTTGTTTTCTTCATATCAAAGATACATTGATATAAAAGGGGTGATAAGCTTTTCACTATTTTTTACAATCCATGCCCAACCCTTAACTAGAACTAAAAACCAAGTCAGTTGTTTTTAGGGACTAGATTTGTGTCAATAGAATTGCAGCAGTACAATATCAATAGTTCCATAATAAAGCCCCCCTCCTAAAAGGGTCAAGATGATGCCTGTATCTGCATGGGACCCTGCCTCTGCCTGTATTCCTGACCGGGTGCTAGATTGTGAGCAATCATCCAAAAGGCAGCTTTCACCCTGGTGAGAAACGTAACCATGGTAAAACCGGAGGGGATCCGTGTTTACAGATCGCAACCGTCAAATCCTACCCATTGTACCTTTAGTGTGGCTGTTTGAATAGCGATTAGAGTAATACTTGTACACACACAAAGACACTGAACTAGACACAAAATGTACACATGCTCTAGCTAACAGACATATCAATCGTGTGTGTGTTGTGTGTGTGTGTGTACGCATTTGTCTTATTGCCTCTTGTCTTGTAACACAAAGACACAAACAGACCAGACAATTGGAGCAGATTGAACTCACAAAAGAGTGTGTATGTGCAAGCAGTTAGTGTGTGTTTTTGTCAGGTGGATAAGCTCCTGACATAATGAGGGTCCTACACCTCCCACACTCCCATCATGCTTTGTGTCTGTGTTGCGTGGAACTAACACTACAGTTATGACGCAAGCTCTCGCAGCACAGCGAGCATGTGTGTGTGCATCTGTGTGTGCGATGCTACAAGCGTGTGTACGTGTCACAGTTCCTGTCATATTTCCCCAAGAGAACGCCTCGTCCCTGCCACAGTTTCTTCCTCCTCTTTTGTGAAACGACAACTTTGTTTAACGGCTACTCCCTCCCTGACAAGATCTCTTTTTCTACTTCTTCCTGCCTTGCTCTTTCTCTATTGTTTGAATTTTTGTCTTTTATCCATCATTCCTTGAATGATTCCTTTCTCTCGGTCTCCTTTTCCTCTAAAGCCTTTCTGTCTGCTGTCAGGCAGCGGCCAAGCGCCAATGTGTGGGCGAGGCAGAGGATGCAGAGATAGATGGGGGAGAGAGGATATTAGAATGTATGAATATTTGAATTTGAAACAACCCTTTATTATCAACGCTGAGAGGGAGGATGGAGGTGAAATAGATCGATAGATAGACTAACATTTTCTGGTTGATCTCACAACGCGGCCTTTGTGCTCGATTGGGGTTTTCCCTTTCCTGTAGTGTTTATCATATAGGTTTATGTGCATGTAAATGGTCTGCAAAGTCTAGTCTAGTTTCTCTCCCACACACTCGTGTGGTGCCTGAAACGCCTCCATAGGAATCCTTTGTTTACTTCTGCAACATAGTGACATCACAATGTAACACTCATGCTTGTATTGGCTAGCGCTCCAACACATTTTCTATGTTAGGTTAAGGGGCGGGACATCTCTAAACGGTTGACCAATCACAACAGAGCCGGCCAGCTGACCAATCAGAGCAGACTGGGCTCTAGTTTCAGACAGAGGGTGAAAAGAGGTGCTGCAGCACAAATATTAACATTAAAGCATGCAAACATGTCTCAGTAGAGGCACACAGTACAATTATGAAACCTGAAATTAGCATATTAGAGCCCCTTTAAAGATGAACAATGGAAAAATGGCCACTTCTTTGTCCCATTTGTTTCCTTTTCTGTGTTGGAGTAGATTGTGTATAAAAGCCTAAATCTAGTGGAACTGGGAGAAAAAGCCAAGGGATCGAAAGCTCAGTTTTCCACAACCACACGAAACTATATAAACAATGAAGGTTTTTTTCAGATCTATCCACTGCAGGCTGATTACAAAACCTCTCTTTTAGGGTGTGGGAAATTTGAAAAGAAAAATATTTCTCATTCAGCTGGGACAGTGTGGACGTAGCCGGAGAGAACATGACACTGCATCCACCCTGCCAGCTCCTCCCCTCAGACAGACAGAGACAGGTGTGCCTCCTGCCTGACAGACATACTTCTAAGTCAGCATGCACACACACATATGCGGGAGGCCTGCACAAACACACACACTTTCTGCCTCACAAATAAACACACTGGTGCACTCACACACTGAGAGCCTGTGGCCATGCACCCAGCAGAATCTATAGAAGGGTTTGAGGTTTCCTCCAACGTGTCTCTGTGTAGGAGGAACACGGCTTCTAACAAACTGTTGAATCCCATCATCCTCCTCTCTCACTCTTTTGGAGACTTGCCGTAGGGAAAGACAATCATTTGTTTCTCCCACCCTTTTCCTGAAATTCCCTTGAAGACAGCAATGTATAGTTGTTTTTCCTTGCTAACATGGAGAACACATGTTGCTTCCAAAATGAAGCACAGATAATGATGGATTGTTAAACAGATTGTGGAAGTTCAAATAAAGGACTACTTCAGGCCCCAAAATTATCTTTGGTGTATCAACTACTCATCCTTTTTTACCTTGTGTTAAGACATCTTAGTTTTTCCTCCATGTGGAATCTAAAACTGGAGGAAAGGTCTTAATGAATTGAAGGTAATGGGGCTACAAGTCATCAGATTGGGAAGTAGCGAGCATGAAAACAGACCAATGTGACTTGGATTATAAGGCACGTCTAGTGTGAGAGTTTCCAACAGTGCTTTGATATGTTGTTGCTATTGTCGCTCACATTTACTTCACTTATCTTATCTGTGTTTGTGGTCCTCCTTGTTGGAGGCATGTGGGAACGTTTCCCTCACTACATTTAAGGTAACACAGGGTGAATAACTGGTACACAAATATTCCTTTGAAGCTAATTAAAACAACTGTTGCTTGAGAGTCATGTGTGTGTGTGTGTGTGTGTGTGTGTGTGTGTGTGTGTGTGTGTGTGTGTGTGTGTGTGTGTGTGTGTGTGTGTGTGTGTGTGTGGTGTGTGTGTGTGTGTGTGTGTGTGTGTTTTGGGGGGAGTTGGTGTTGAACGGGAAAGCTCTCCACAGCTTGTCTGACGTGAACCAAGAACAAGGTTTGGACACAGATGCCCCCCCCCCTCCCCTCTGCCTGGGTCTTAATTGGCTTTCACACGTTCCCCCCTCTCTCTTCGGGTCGGGAGTTCTTACACCTGCACATGTTCTTCAAACATCAGGGGTGCCTTTAGCTGTAGACAGAGCGTCTGCACACACACACACACACACACACACACACACACACACACACACACACACACACACACACACACACACACACACACACACACACACACAACACACACACACACACACACACACACACAACACACACACACACACACACACACACACACACACACACACACACACACACACACACACACACACACACACACACACACACACACACAGAGGAGCTGAAAGCAGGCCAGACTTGTAGTAGTACTGTATGTGTCAATGTCTTCACAATATAACCAAGAGATTAAACCTTGTTTAAACATAACTGTCATAAATTGTATTATTTGGCCAACGTTTTCTTATGTGTTGTTGTGCTCATCATGTTTGTGCACAAACAAAGGAAAAGTCTAAACTACATTTGAAACTAAATTAAATCTATTTGACTCTGCTCAGCAAGAACATTAGATTAATTATGAAATTGAAAGGCCAACTCTAATTTCAAATTCATGTGCAAACAGACAATTACTGGGTATCATATTTCATTACAAAAAGCAATGACATTTCCAATATCACCTTATTATTCTGCTTTTGCACATTTAGCTGAGAAGTGCATGTCACAAATCAAGTATTGGGGGGAAAATAACTGAAACAGTTTATTAGATATAAAAATGCATACACGCAATTTTCCTCCTGAATTCATGCGAATGACATAATCCAATTCTAGCTTAACCCTACCATTTATTTTAAGGTTGGTTTATAGGGAAGTGAAAATTGTATTTTTAAGGCTCTGGCTCAATTACAAACCTACCCCTACACCCAAGAAAGCAGAAGACCGACTGTAGCAAAAATCAAGCAATTCATAAACATCCGATATGAAACAGAACAAGAAACTAAACTAACTGGGGAGTTTTATCAGAGTTATTATTTATAATTTTGTGTCCGAGATACGTTGATGTGAAAGCGTTACTAGGACAGTTCCTGTTTCTGCCTGGGAGAGGGTAATTTACACCCTGCACCCGAAAGAAGGGAGCCTCATTCAGCTGTGATTGTGACTCCAGAGTGTGTGGGGGTCGGATTGAAAGTCAGCCTCTATGTAAAGTGAAAAACAAATATGGAGGTGGTTAATTCAGCCAAGCTCTCTGACTGTCCAAAGAAACTTGCAGCAGCACTGACAATTCCCATAAGCCATGACAGGCTGTAGTTTAGCAGCTGCTACGGAGGACTCTTACTTCACTCACTTCCTACTACTTATTTTTCTCCAATATACTACAAACATCTCTGGAGACGAAGACTTCAGACCCAACGCAAGCATTATACCATATTAAAAAACACAGACATATCCAAGCTAGGAAAGCCTCTTGCATATTTACTCCTGAATTAAGAATGAGGAATCCATGCAGCCATTATCGCTTTTCTCTCAGCTCTGGATTGGTTTGCACGAATGCACTCATTGTCATTAGGAGTCAATGTGATCCACAGTAAGTGAATTATAGTCTTATTTTGTTTTCTTTGTTTTAATGGACCTAGGGATAAGACAGTGGGTGCCCTGCAATGCTGGGTTTTAATTTGGTGTGAGGTGTGCTTTTTGGATATGATACACACACTCACCCTGCGTGTGTGTAGTATCACAGTCAGTCTGCCTCCAAGCCGTTAATAGAGAGTGAGGAGGATGACTGACTTCACTGTTATCAAGTAATAGGCCTATCACTGCAGACAGATGGACTGTGTGTGTGTGTGTGTGTGTGTGTGTGTGTGTGTGTGTGTGTGTGTGTGTGTGTGTGTGTGTGTGTGTGTGTGTGTGTGTGTGTGTGTGTATGTGTGAGTGAGTGAGGGCATGTGTGTCCGGCAGGAGTCTCCAGGACAACCAATCGATTCCTCATTATGGCTTTAACACACATTGATCAGGGTCAGTCCTTCAAAGACACATACACACGCGCACACGCGCACACACACGCACGCGCACACACGCACGCGCGCGCACACACACACACACACACACACACACACACACACACACACAGGTCTGATCAGGCAGACCTTCAGGGCCTCAGGGAGCGACTACTGATATTATCATCATTACCTGAGAGAGTGTGTGGTGTGTGTGTGTGTGTGTGTGTGTGTGTGTGTGTGTGTGTGTGTGTGTGTGTGTGTGTGTGTGTGTGTGTGTGTGTGTGTGTGTGTGTGTGTGTGTGTGTGTGTGTGTGTGTGTGTGTGTGTGTGTGTGTGTGTGTGTGTCTGTGTGAGGCGCAGTGGATTTTCCCAAAATCACATTCTAGAGCTTAAAAATCTTGATATTTCGGACCTTCTTCCGGAAAAGCAAAGATTGTTTACTTTCTGATAGCAATCTAAGAATGCATTGCCCCACTGCATTTTGTGGCATGAAAATAAAAGATCAAAGCCTATCCAAACGTGTAGGTTGACAGTCTGTAGGAGGAGACCATACATAGACAAGCAAAACATTGATCATATTAAGTGTCAGAAATCTGAATATACTGCAAACTTTTCAAATAAAATATTGAGAGTCTGATATACAGGAAGTTGTGACTGAAGGAGTGGTTTAGGATCAATCCCAGGTCTCTTGATAAACGAGGTGTTGATTACAGGGGGAAAGCAGCAGAGTATGCTTCTTCTAACTTCCAATAGTGTGGGAGTCTCTGACGTTCATGCACTCTGAAGGCGATTTCGGAGAGACAAACTGCACCTCAGGTTGATTAAAGCTTCACATCACTACTGCTTTATCGCTGCTGTTAAATTAAAAGAATACAAAGAAGTACCTGCCTGACTAAACTATCAACCACATAGTGGAGGAAAGCCAAGCAGTCCTTTGCTGCTGACCAGTCAAAGCTATTCAATCTCAAAGACAGTGAACGTAACATTCTGAGCATAAGCGAGAAGTGAATATTAACATTTGTAGGTACAAATGGTGGATTAGGTAGGCTACATTTTATTTGTTTGGATGCTTGCCTTTTCTAAAGAGACCTCATTATGCGTTTTGGGGGCTTCCCTTTCCTGTAGTGTTTTATATAGGTTGTTGTGCATGTAAGTGGTCTGCAAAGGCCAAAACCTGCCTGAAACGCCTCCATTGGACTTCTTTTGTTTACATACTGACATGTCTTAACACATGTCTTAACACCAACTTACCATATTGTGTTGGCCAATCACAACAGAGCCAGACAGCTAACCAATCAGAGCAGACCTTTGAGCATGTAAACATGTCACCGTAGAGCAGGGGTGTCAAACTCAATTTCATCGCGGGCCACATTTGCATAAAGGTTGCACTCAAAGGGCCGGTTGTAACTATATAAATATAATATAATATATATATATATTACATGATTGCCTCTGAATTAGATTATTATTGGATAGGATAATAACTTAGTTATTAACTACGTCTGAAAGCAGAAGTCCAGGGAAAATAATTGCAAGTCTCTTCAGTGGGCATGTCACAAAACGAGATGCATTGTGGGACATGTAGTTTATGGGCAACCTGAATGATAACTTACTAAAAGGCAACCTGCTCATGTAAAGTGGCATGTAACCGTATAATAAACGTATTATATTCGTTGCAAGCGGGGCCACATAAAATGAAGTCGCGGGCCGGGATTGGCCCCCGGGCCTTGAGTTTGAGACCCCTGCCGTAGAGGCACAACATACTATTATTAACCTGAGAATGAGCATAATAGGCCCTTTAAATGAAATCATCACTGAAAAGTATCATAGCTGGCCAATAAGTGATTCATCCTGGATCGATTACAACTGTAGGATATTTGATTTATCATCAACCTAAACTGTGTTGGAATGCACTGCAGCCCCCCAAGGTGTTCTGTCCCCTGCTCTCTCTGTAGCGTTCTAATAACATTGTCTTGCAGCTTTGAGTCAGGATGCTTGTCTGGACACATGGCTCTCCTGCTGGTAGAGTTGCTGTGATGCTAATTCAAACATGCAGGCAGCTGCTAAATGCCCACAGCTGGTAACCGTACATCCACTGTAACACCAAATGCTGTCTGCTGTCTTCCTCTCTGTGGCATATGGTCTCTTCATCTCTCCTCTTCCCCCCTCTGCCCTGAGGCTAGTGTCACATCACATCACTTTACCTATTGGTCTACTTTCGATCAAGTCCCCAGGACGTCCGCATCGCAGGAAGGTGTGTCTACATGTGCGCATATGATCAAATAAAACTAGATGTGTATACCAAGGCAGAATGTAGAGTCTGTTTTACGAGGTTCATCTTCAAAGAGTTGGTTTCCAGTTGATTATTACACTGAGAACATTAGTTCATGGTTTTCTGAAAATGTTTAAATACGCACATCAGTATTTATCTTACTAGATATAATTAGCATACATTTCCAGAACATAAATCTGAACATTTGATAGAAAACAAGCTTTGAAGATATATTTAGTACAATTCTATACCTTTTGTAGGAAAATACAATTAAAATGGGTAAAAAAAAGCAGATCATGTCAATTCTCTAGTAAATAATGAGGCAATGAATACTTTATTACAAGTTTTTTGTATGTTTAAATATGCAGATGATGAATTATTTGATGTTAACTTGTAGCATCAAGAGAAGATAAGTGATGAGAATAAATGAGTTGAGGACACAAAAGTGAAATGATTGATCGAGGCAGAGTACAAAGACAAGGTCTAAATCATTAGTAAAACCATTATCGTTGACTGCAGCTTCTCTGTCATATAAATCACTTCTTAACTCACTGCTTTGCTCCACACTTATTGTGGAGGCCACATCTCCGTGAAACTGCCTACGTGGCTGTCTGCTTAATGTGCTCTTACTTTGTTCGAGTTTGTTCGAGTCTTACACTGTACACGTGTGTCTGCTCTCTTTATATCAATACTACAGACGTATCTGACTTGGGAGTGATGTGAGGTAAAGGAAGACTGGAGAAGGGGGAGAATGAGAGACAGACATATATAAAAGGGATTTAAGTGATGGACAGACAGAGGCAGCAGGATGAAAGAGGATGAAGACAGATATAGGCTGAGCGAAGAAAGGTTTATAAATGATAAAGAGAGGAGAATATATGCAGTGGGAGGCAGGGGGGTGAGCAAATAGAAGAGGAAGAGAGACAGAGAGTGTGGCATTTGGTTCTCCGCCTCTGTTTTCTCATATACGATGTTGAATAATGATCTGGCCTATAAAAGACTGGCACTATGCAGAAGGATGGAGGAGAGGAGGTGCTAAGGAGGGAAGGGAAGGAGGAGAGAGGAGACATTAGAATGCAGAAGAGAAGAGGTGGGACAGAGGAGCAGGTGAAAAATGATAGATGGGCCCCATTGGGTAGTGGTGAGGGGGCGGGGGGGTCGGAGAGGTGAGGAAGGGTGAGATGAATGGAGGGAGGAGGAGAGGGAGAGAGAGCCAGGAGGAAAGAGGAGAGGAGGTAGCTGTCAGGATGATTTGAGCCTGCCCTCAGCGGACCCTGACGCTGCACTTTTCCCTAAGCAGCTGTGTGTGTGTGTGTGTGTGTGTGTGTGTGTGTGTGTGTGTGTGTGTGTGTGTGTGTGTGTGTGTGTGTGTGTGTGTGTGTGTGTGTGTGGTGTGTGTGTGTGTGTGTGTGTGTGTGTGTGTGTGTGTGTTGTGTGTGTGTGTGTGTGTGTGTGTGTGTGTGTGTGTGTGTCCTTTTCCAAACACTCCAAATAGAGATCTTGCTTTCTGAGAGAGAGCAGGGCAGCGAGCTAAGAGGAAAATGTGAAGCAGACAACCGAGCGCTGCTGCAAAAGGCGACTGTACGTTACAGAGGGAAAGATTCAATAGCAGTTCTTTGACCTTATCTTCTTGGCAGTTGCATCGTGGACAAGATGAATTTGCATCATAAATATTCATAAATAAAGAGAGATGCTTTCTCTCCTCTACGATTAAAAAGAAAAACATGTAAATGAAGTGGCTTTTCTCTCAAATACAGTTTTTACAAACTCAAAAGAAGTATAATAAATCTAAGAGGACTGGACTTGTTGCTGTGTAAACACCTGGGTTTAAAACGGTGATGTCTAAGAGTCATTTGAAAGGTTAAAGCAATAGTTTGACATTTGTTAATACGCCTTGTTGCCAAGAGTTAGAGGAAAAGATTGATTTCGTTCTCAAGTCTGTACAGTAAATGTGAACCTGGAGCCACTAGCAGTTAGCTTAGCTTAGCACAAAGGCTGGAGGAAATGGCTAGGCTTGCTCTGTCCTGTCCTAAGAAAATACAAGTCGCAATCCACCAGCAGCTGTACAGCTAAGTAAAGCTGACAAGTTGTACCTTTAGTGCAAGTTATGTGTCGGACTGTTTCTTGGCCGGGTCACGGTGACTTTCAAGAGACAAGTCGTCACGGTGAGGCTGCCAGGCAACCTGTTTCTAGTCTATATGCTAAACTTAGCCAACCAATATCCTGGCTGTGGCTTCATATTTAATGTACAGATATGAGAGTGGTATCAATCTCCTCACCGTACTCTTGGCAAGAAAGCAAATATCAAACTATTACTTCAAGCTGCTGCTTGAAGTGAAAGTGATAGAAAAGTGATAGTTCCTTGTACAGTAACTACGCAAGGAATAAAACTTGAAGTGGTTAGCTGTTACAAATACCTTGGTATCTGGCTTGATGATTGTCTCACTTTTAAACTTCATGTCAATAACCTGCTTAAAGAGCTGAGGGTTAGGCTAGGTTTCTTTTTCAGGAACAAGTCCTGTTTCTCGCTTGAGGCCAGGAAAAGGCTAGTCACTGTGACCTTTGTACCTGTGCTGGACTATGGGGATCTGGTCTATATGAATGCACCTGCCAATTGCCTGGTCAAGTTAGATGCTGCGTATCACAGTCACTGAGATGTGTGACAAACTGTAAAGCATTAACCCATCACTGTACCCTGTATGCAAGGGCTGGTTTGCTTTCACTAACTGTACGGAGGCTCAGTCACTGGTACATTTTCATATACAAAGCCATGCTAGGGAAACTTCCATCTTATATCTGCTCCCTGATCTCACGGAGAATTGTAAGTGGCTACTGCCTGAGATCGAACGCTGTGGTTTTATTAAATGTGCCAACTGCTAGGACTGTCTTAGGGAAGACAGCTTTTAGATGCGCAGCTCCTCTGTCTTGGAATAGTCTGCAAATGAAATGGAAACTGAACAATCTGGTGCCACTAAATGTTTTTAAAGCTCGGTTGGATGCTACTCAATCGGAAGCTGTTGGTACCTGTTCATGTGGATAGTTATGTAAATTGTAAATCCCTGTAATGACGCTGTATGATGTCCTTTTGTTGTTCTGTTTATGTTTTTATGTTTCATGTGGAACCTACTTGAGCAGGTCTCCCTTGAAAAAGAGATCAATGATCTCAATGGGATGCCCCTGGGTAAATAAAGGTTTGAAATGAAATGAAATGGGTGGAAATAACTGCAGAAAGGAGTTGTTTAAGACTTTACAGTGTGTACACTAATCTCTCTATTTTCAGAACTAAAAAGGTTCTAGGCTAAAGTCCCGTGTCCACATAACATCTTCTTCTGAGCGCACTTCTCTTTTGTCAATGGATCCCAATGACAAGTAGGCAGTCGCCATTGCATTTGGCAAGTTGAATATATCACAACTTTTCAAATATATCCTGGTGATGTCACTGTAGAACATTCAGAAGAAGCTTATATTTGGCCTTGTTTGTCTATCCTGAATCCTATATGTCCACGGTAACATATTTCTGCCAGAAAGATGACACTACATGGTACAAGTTACACCAAACATAAAGTTCTTCACATTTATGTTGCCTTCTTGGGGCTTTTATCAACTGTAACTGCAGCTGTACGTTTGCACTCGTGAGCTGCATCCCCACACAGTCTCCTCTGTCCTGCCTGTGTGTAAGTCCATCATGTGGCCTGGATCTACACGTCTTTAAACGCTTCAGCTGCAGCTGTTGGGTGATAACTGAAACCTGCCACCAGTGACAGACTAATGTGGAACCATGGTGCCTGTCATGTGAAGGGAAATGGGAAGTCATGGTGAGTCATGATTGGCCACGGCTAAACTGATGTTAGCAGGGGGCACAAGTTTTCTTTTCATCCCTCTCACCCCCCTCCGGATGTCTCGTGGCACTACAGAATATGAATCCTAATGAAATCATCTCTCTCTGTCCGACCACCTCTCCATCGATCTCTCCTGCACAGACAGCAGAGGGCTCCACATGATGTGATGCGTTATGGATTACAGATTACCATTTTAAATTGCAATCAGGACAATAAGAGATTCGATTGCTTCAAGGCACTGACATAATAAAACAACCCTTGTCCGTCCAAAGCGTGCAGTGTGCGAGTGTTTGTTGATGGATGTTTTTACGAGGGACAGATGCAACTGTATCATGAGTTTTTTTATGTGATAAACAAATAGACAGAGGAACCATATTGAATGCTTATAATGTAGCCTTTGTCTCCAGACACAGACGAGTCCTTTGTCTTAAACAGTGTGTGTTTGTGTTTATTCTCCTCTACATGACGTGAGGGTAGATGCCGTTTTCTGTTTATCACAGCTGGAGTAAACATATCTAAATCTTAATCTCATGATTTGAGAATACATGTTACTAGGGTTGTCCTTGATTAACTAAATACTCATCAGATAATAAACAGGGATAATAGACGAACCACTTCAAATCTTGTGTTTACGAGATGCTCAGAAAGTATTTTGGAAATAAGTCAATGAGCATGACCAAGCATAAAGAATGACTAATTTACTAAATAAGTCTGAGTCGACTTAGACCGAAGCTACCAATTGGTTGACTATACGACTAAGAGGTAAAGAAAAAGAGAATAAGTGGGCAAATGAGACGCCATTTGACGTCCAGACATGGAGCCGGAGACACTGGTTTGTGTGTGTGTGTGTGTGTGTGTGTGTGTGTGTGTGTGTGTGTGTGTGTGTGTGTGCGTGCGTGCGTGTGTGTGTCAGGGTTGTTGCTGACAATCACTCGGGGACCACGTACGTCTGCCCCCCGCAGACACACACACGCACCCTTTGCTTCTTCCCCTTGGCCTCTTTGCCCTCTGAACCCAACAGCTCAATTTCAGCCTACCCCTGCACACACACACACACACACACACACACACACACACACACACACACACACACACACACACACACACACACACACACACACACACACACACACACACACACACACACACACACACACACACACACACACACACACACACACACACACACACACACACACACACACACATTCGCCTGCAGACTTAAATAGCACTGTGCTTTAGGACACTTGTAAATAACTAGCCCATTAGGCTTGGGGTATTGCCTCCACCTCTGCACATACCACACTCTTACTGGCATGGTTTAACAATGAATGTAAATGTCGTTACTGGAAGTGAAACTAGGAATATATTAAGACATGTACCCGAAGTCGTACGATATAGAACATCCACAAATACACACTTTTTGATGTGCATAGGCTGATAAATAAATCAGAGGCTGTTGTTTCTAAACAGACCAGATTCTCTCCTCCAGGGAAAATACTGGACTTTAAATGGATGTAAGCAATTCAAAGAGAAAGAGGAAAGAAGGCCAAGGGGAGTAGGGGATGGGGAGGGGGAGAAGGAAATAGAGGGGCAGACAGAAAGAGAGAGAAAGCATCTAATAAAACTGATCCCAGGGTTAGAACTGCAGAGTAAAACGGAAAGATGACGAGGACAGGGAGACAGAGGCGTGTGCTTTTTATTTCCACAGCACAGCGCGAGAGTAAAGCGAAACAGAGCAGCCTTTCAACAAACAGCCAGCCGGTGAAATATTGATGCTTCAATTCCAACAAAGAAATGTCTGAATGATTTCGGTACATCTGAGTGGGGAAATTCGCCCATCTATAATTGATACAGCTGAAATGTTAATAACTGGACAGGAAAGCACCGGAACAGAGAAATAACGGGAGATAGGGGAAAAGTGTAAGTGTGCGTGTGTCTGCCCTTTTGCCTGTGTCAGTGGGTTAGTGTGTGTGGGCTTTTAGATTCCAGAGAGCCACTCTCTACTTTGTGTATGACGAAATTGTACATGCAATGACGCTCCCACAGTGATAAGGGAAGGCTACACGTTTAAAGTAAGATAGAAAACTTCAAGTTGTTGAATAAAAAACAATACAATACTGTGTGTGTGTGTGTGTGTGTGTGTGTGTGCGTGTGTGTGTGTTACTTTCAGTTACTAGTAGCTTCCCTGTCTTTCCAAAACATGTTATCACTTTAATATTGGACTTCAATCATGTTGTAAGGTATCGTTTCCATTTTATGAGCTGCAGCTGTTGCCATCTATGGAATGGGGATCACTTTTTTGACAGCCTGCCGAAAAATGTCCAGCAACTTTTATTAGGTGTTAATTTTAATAGTTTCACAGGGCTTGTGCTGGATCAGACTCGGTTGCAAATTATGCCCAAGAAATCCCAGTTAGACTTTATTAAGACCATTTCATATCCAATTTTATAAAGCACATTTGAATCTATAAAAAAAGTCTCAAATCTCTCTGCCAGCATGTTCCCATCATTTCCCATCATGCCTTTGTTTTTCTGATCAGTGCTGTATTTGTATTTCAAGCTGCAGAACGCTTTGCCTTGCTTTCCACTCTACCATGCAACCAAAGCCAAACTGCCAAAACAATGATTGACACCCAATCCTCTGATCTCTGTGTTAATTCTTCCAAAGTGTGAAAATCATGCTGTAACAATCAATGTGTTGTAATTAGACGTTGATAATTAAGAGACAGGGGACCAGAGGGAGGTCCCAAAGTGATTATTATGGGATATGCCAAGCCAGAAAAACAGGAGGAGAGTGGGCTGAAGTTCACCGAAAACACCAAATACGCCAACTCTCACACAGAGACAGGATGGTGGAGACGAAAACTCTGAAGAGACAGAACGTTTCTTCACAATACTGTAGTCAAAACTCCCCTCACTTCTTATCCTTTATTAGCTGAACTCTAATCAATGAAATGTTTCCCAGTTCTTATTTTTAAATCTCTAAATTCTTTAGTTCGCAACCCAATCTATGACTTTAAAAGCCAGCCAGCCGTCCAGCCAGCCGTCCAGCCAGCCGTCCAGCCAGCCGTCCATCCATCCATTTATCCAAACATTTCTCCATCCATCCATCCATCCACTCTCGACTTTACCTGCAGTCCAGTTTCTCTATCTCAAAGTGCGGGTTGAAGTTGAGGACGATGCGTTGCGAAGGCTCGGGGGCTGTGATGACCCAGCGGCAGTTCTGGTGAGGGGGGTACTCCAGAGGGTAGCCGGGGGTGGTGATGTAGCCTGCATCGCTGGCATCTAAATAGCCACCGCATGGCTCAGACGCTGGATGGAGAGAGATATATAAAGTGTCATTATCAGCATAGAAACCACAAAAGTCAAGTTGATGTAGACATTTTTATTTGTTGTGTCTTTAATACTCTATACCCTGTTTTTGTAAGATACGGAAAGTACTCAAAGCGTAAAGTAAAGGATCTTTCCATTGGTTAATGCACATGTTTACACATTGGACTAAGGTCATTGATTAGTTTTTCCAAAATTGATAAAGGAAACGGACAGGACAAAGACAGTGAGAATATGGCTTTGAAAGGGAGTTATAGGAGGAAAGGTGAAGAACTGGAGACAGAAAGATTATATTTTATGCAACAAGAGACAAAGATTGAACAGATAACCCTCCAATAACAATACACAACCTAAATACCTTCCCTCACAGCAGCAGATTTAAGTGGCGAGTACCATCGGGATCAACTTGTGTTTCCACGTTTGTTTATCAAGTGTGCTTCTTCACTGCGGGAAAGGGTTGGTAAACTGATCAAATGCTGATCGGAGTTTTGTTTGCAGAGACAGGATATGAGAAACAAAGAAGCGTGTGTCAACGTGTCGATGTAGACATGGTGTCAAAGTTCAACTGAGCATCACGACATACAAAGACTCCATTCTGACCCATTCTGACTGACACACTCACACTCACACACACACACACACACACACACACACACACACACACACACACACACACACACACACACACACACACACACACACACACACACACACACACACACACACACGTCGAAAGCAGCTCTCCAGATGCCACTGTCGCAGAGCGGATCCACTTGTCAGCAGTCATAAGTCTGTGTTGTGTTGAAAACAATGCCCCCAACTGTTTCCCGCAGATGTACCCTGACATAGATGGGGTAACTCACATGTATCTGTGACACCCGACAGCATAACACACACAACTCCACTGTATTACGACTATGGTATGCATTGTGCGCCATGCTGCCTTCCCCGTTTGATGGACTGTCCAGACTTTCTACACACTGAACATCTTTACTGTTTAACATCTGCACAACTTAAGTTAAACCATCATGGGGAATACGCTGAGTGCCATCTTTGTTAAGTCCGAGCACTTTCAGCATAAAGGCAGTGTATGAGCCAACATCTGCAAGAAGAAGCTGAACAACCAAGGTTGCCAGTAATTCTCATTTAACAAAAAAAACTATTTAGGGAGTCTTTCATCTGTTGTCATATGTTACATTCTAATTGTAGAACATATTGTAGTCTGCAGTAATTAATGGCTAATTAAACGTACTAGTAATTAAAATACGTTGCCTAGTGATTGACAGAAGAAAGTGGCAAAGAGTGGAAATACATAATTAAAGTACCTCAAAATTCAGAACGAAGTACTTAAGTAAATGTACTTCCACTAGATGTGTTTGGGGGAGGGAACAAAAAAATCAGTGCTTTACGGCTTAATTTGTTAAGTAGACTTTTATTCTCCAAGAACTACTTTACCCCGGAGTTCTTCTGCACAGAACTGTGATAACCCTGCACATTTGGACCCGGACAGATTGATTTCAACAAATATTTTGGGTAAAAAGATGGCCACCACGGACCAGGTTACGCTAATAAAAACAGCATCTGTGCATGTCGGCTGCTTGCTGGGAAGAATTTGGCCGGTGAGCAACCCCTTAGATAATTTCCTGTTTGTGAGGGAGAAAAACAAACTCACAATCAAGCTGTCGATATTATTGTTTCAATCAGGTTCCTCAAGGAAACTTCATAATTGAAAGAAACGGGAAGAAGAAGCTGTGCTATGACGTTCTTTATGTATTGCCGCTGTGCTGAGTGGGGTGACATCGCCAAGTCAAACTACTCAGCAGAACACAACATATCTCCAGACTATAAATAGACCGGCTTCTGTAAACCTACTCTAATAGGTCACACATGCACACACGCACAGCATAAACACTTTATCAGACACCACCTTCCAAACTAATTCAAGGTGAAACAATCTCAACTTGTATCAATATGCATGCACACAAACTGACGCACACACACTCGAGGGGGATATAAGGGCGAGGTCACATCCCAGCACCCTATGCAAAGTGATTGACACTTTGGCATCTATATCTGGTGTCTACCTCACACTGCCTGCTAGCAATTAATGACCCCTCGTCTGTATCTCTCTCTATCTCCCCGCCTCTGTCTGTCTCTCCCTCCTCCGTCATGCTGTGAGCCAACTAGTCATGTCGATCTCCTCCTATCCGTTTCCAATCTCCCTGGTGACATGCGGAAACACAGGAGTAGAGTTTCAGGGCCTATGTAACCCGGCCAGACGCATTTCATCCCAGCACCACCTGGATTAGTGTTTAACCACTGAGGAATCTCACAGGAGCATCAGCCAAACACCACTTTTAGAACACGGAGGGCGAAGCTAACGGTCTTTAATTAAAAAATGTGCTGAGGCGATGCTAGGGGGTAAACATCTAGGGTTGTTAGGACAGTCTAGTTTATTGGCACATAAACACGTGTTTTAAATAAAGAGTCAGTAGGCTACGATTTTGAGAAAATGATTATATTAGGCTTTAGAACATTGTGCAAGAGAGGTTACAATCGAAAAATGGCTTACGAAGACACCTTTCCTTTTAAGAATAAATAACCAGAAGGAAAAAGGATAGAAAGATAACACACAGGAATTGCATATTTTGTGAAGGTTTCAAGACAGAGCAAAACAATAACAAAACGTGTATGTAAACAAGTAAAATAGCATTACAATCTTTGCTTATTAAGGCATTTTCAAAAAAGAAATGTTTTGATTAAGGCTAATGGACGTTTATTTTAGTGATGATAGGAGGCTGTTTATATGTATATTTATTTTTTATAAAATATGGGGACACATTCAGTAGCGTGCTCTACTTTGTCTGTTTATCTATTTTTTTATATTTATTTAGTTTTGTGTTTTATTTGATTTACGCTAATGCAGATGTTATATCAGTGATGAAAGCAGGCTGTTTATATTAATATATTTATGTTTCTTATATTTGGCATGTGACTAAAAAAAACGATTTAATATTTCTACTCAAGACTAACTAACCCCTATTCTCCGCCCCTCTCCTCTCTTCACCCTTGGTGTGCAGCCCGATGAAGACTGCACCTCCCAGAGTCTGATGAATAAGACTGGTGTGACGGAGAGAGTGTGTGTGTCTGCTCTGCTTCAGGCAGACACACACAAAGTCATGCGACCGTTATCAAAAACAGGGCGGGAAGGGACAACAGTAGCGGTGATGAGTGCATGGATGACATCACATCCTCCAGCATGAGGTGCAACCAAATATATGCTGAGCACATATGTCATTATAATGTAGAGTTCCCACAGTTTGTTTTTTACCAATAAACAGTTTAAATACAGCTTCTAAAAGTAAATCTATAGCCGTGCTAATTTGTATTCCACACATGGAGCACTCTGACCTGCACGCTGGGAAGAGAGTGTAATGTCTGTGTGCGTATGTGTCAGATCAGAGGAGATGCTGAGTCGGGGAAAAAGCCGGAATTCATGTCAAGCATTATCAAGCAGGTAAAAGTGACACCGAGACTGGAAAGGGGGAGGGTGATGGAGAGAGTGTCAGCGAGAGAGAGAGAGAGAAGGAGCAAAAGGATGTGCGGCAGAACAGTTATTAGTGTAGGTGTTGAGAGGAAGAGGAGAAAAAAGAAGAGTGTTACAGTTACTTTAATAAGTCTTAATTATTTCCCGTAGGACTTTCATTTAGAGATGTCACTCAGTCCCAGATCTCAGTAATTCTCAATCAAATGTTATCTTAACCTATGAAGAAAGTACCGAAGCCTATTCCATAAGTGAGGGAAAATAAGAATTCCTCCCAGTATTCAGATCCACTCCATGTTGGAATCTCTGCCCATTCAACGCCCTCCGACCAAGTTTAAAGAGGACAGTTACTGTATGCACATTTTCAGGTGAATTTTTGTATTTAGTGACTCTACCGTCGTGACATGTTTACATGCTCAAATGTTCAAAAGATCTTTATTTTCTGTGCTGCAGCACCTCTTTTCACCCTCTGTCTGAAACCAGAGCCCAGTCCGCTCTGATTGGTTAGTTGGCCGGCTCTGCTTAGAGATGTTCCGCCCCTTAGCTTATCACGTACAATGTTTTGGAGCACTAGCCAATAGAAGCGTGAGTGTTACATAGTGATGTCACTAGGTTACGTTAGTAAAACTGGTGTGAACTTTGGGATTTTAGCCTTTACATATCATTGACATGCAGAAAACTATTTTAAACACTACAGGAAAGTAAAAACTGGACGGCAAAATGATCATGCTGACCTACAGAAATTGGATCAAATTTGTAATAAACGAAAATCCTCCTTTAAAGCAGTAAAATGCTCGCCCATACACTTGCAGTGAACTGGTACTTATAGTTAATAAGATAATATAAACGTATAATGAAAGTGAAGAGCCCTATCACCACGTTATCGGTCTGTCCCGTACAGAAGACACACACACTTGCTTTCTCTTGACCCCAGACAGCTTTCTCTTAAGCACGTCCACATGTGTGATCTTCAAGGAGAGGTTGTATTTTAAAACCGCATATTCACAACAACACGCACAAAGACAAACTGCTGAACATCACTTATCCCCCTCTGGCTTAGACGTCACTGAATTCAGACCACACACACACACACACACACACGCACACGCACACACACACACACACACACACACACACACACACACACACACACACACACACACACACACAGAATAAGCAGCAGTAAACGGTGCTAAGCAGTCAGGCAGCGACACAAGACGGATCGCTGCATTATTTATGTCTCTCTGCCACGTTTAGTATTGCATCCTGATAACACCTATTCAGCAACTTTCCCCCCACATGCGCATACCTCAACACACGCCCATAAGGAAATGTAATAAAAACCTGCAAGCACAGCAACACGCACACAGGGAAAGGCACACAAAGTCACAAACATGAAGGAAACACACACACATGCTGCTTTGCAAAATGGAACTTGTTTGTTGGCCCCAAATGCAAATGTTCTGACCTTGTTTCTGAGCTCTCTCATGCAGATTCATTTTGAGTCGAATTCTCAAAAATACATGTTTCAAGCTGTTAGCCTGTGAGAACTTTGCTATTGGACCATATTCCGCATTCATTTAATTTGGCCGGCGCCCATAATGAAAGGAAAGTGGTTCAGCGAGTGTTTGTGTTTGGAAGTGAGAGCGTGTGTCTCACCCTGCTAACCAGAAAGCTTGTTAAGAGCGGGGCTATCACTCATCATCTACCAACACTAGCACAAATACCCCAAACTGTATTCTCTTTTCTTTATCGTGACCTTGTTGGAAATAGATTTAAACAATCGATATACATCTGCATCAAACCCTGAGGGAGAAAATGTAAACTTGCCAATTGATTTCTGATTTTGTACAGTTTGAAATGTGTTTTCAGTCGGGTGGCTTCAGTTACAGCTTCACAAAGCGCTCCGGGCGGTGTAACCTTAAACGGTAGCAAAACGCTCTTGTGCGACTTTGCGAATATGAGAAACGCTGGCTGAAATGTCGTCTTTGAATCAGAACCAAGGAGCTTTTAATCATTGAGACCTGGGACATCTCAGGAATGGACACACAGAGAGAACGAAAGAGAAAGGAAGAAGGAGGCAGAGCAGGACGAAGGAAAGGAGGAAAGAGAGCACAATGCCAGAACATGTGTCTCTCATCATCGGAAAAGAGAAAGTCAGCAGCTCCGAAAAGCTCACTGGACAGAAAATACAACTCTCGCACAACCACACGTACACACGCCTAAACACACACACGCACGCACGCGCGCACACACACATACACAAACAGGTGGGGAAGCGCTTTTCTCCAGGTGCCTTACATTAAGCCACAGTGGAAAACTACAGACATAAACGTGTGCTGTGTGTAAGCAAATATTTGTGTGCGTGTGTGTGTGTGTGTGTGTGTGTGTGTGTGTGTGTGTGTGTGTGTGTGTGTGTGTGTGTGTGTGTGTGTGTGTGTGTGTGTGTGTGTGTGTGTGTGTGTGTGTGTGTGTGTGTGTGTGTGTGTGTGTGTGTGTGTGTGTGTTGGCGGAGGACTACAAAGGATCTGAGAAACAAAAGAGGAGATGGGAAAATGGAGAGAATAGAGAAAAGGACTCTTAAAGAAAAATGAAAGATGAGTGTGTGATACAAAAAGTAACTTCCTGATCTTTTGGGCTTTATTGAGTAGAGCGAGAATATGACAATGCAAAATACAGATAAAGACTTTAGGTAAATAACAGAGAGATGATAATAGAAACAGTCTAAAAGGAAGAGGAAGACATAATGTTGTGGGAAAAGAGGAAGAATTGAAAGACCAATAAACTAGTGTTTCCAAAAGCCTCCATGTCCACAAGTTGACTGTGGGTAAGGATTTTCACATAAAAACAAATACTATGTGATAATGCGCCATGTTGAAATCCAAATTGTAACCCCGAAATACCTTCTCTGTCCATTTCCTCTACAACAACACATTTAAGAGTTTTCTGTCCGTGCCTTTCTTAACCGTGACAAATCACTGCAGAAAAATAAATCAGTTTTATGATGTGACGATGCTACGGCCTGACCCTTTGCTCTAGCCATTATCAGGATTAGAATAAGTAGCTTAAAAAGGGAGTAATACTACATTGTAGAAATACACTAGTTATTGAAGACACTATCTTCCTCCAATATGAAGTGGAGTAGAATTAAAATTGAGTAAATATACTTAAATATATCTTACCTCATTTTTACAACAGAGACTGTGGGGCTTTATTACTTGAACATAAACATTTGCAATGTCGGGACACTTGGTTAATTCTGGCATTTTTCTTGGAGGACAGTCTGTTTCTATCAACTATAATCACAGGAGAGGGCAGGGATAATGTGCTTTTGGTGACCGGGAGAGCAAAATGTGACTGTCCCATTGTCAGTTAGTGGGGGCAGAGCTTGTCAAGATAGGCTCAGATAATCTACTGTATATACAGTAGGTTGAATAAACACATGGTACAGGTAAAGTAGGGTCCTGGCACCTTAAAAAGTATATTGGGAAGGCCTTTTTGGTAAATGATATAGAAACTACATCCAAACATAATTGTAGCAGCATCTTCAGGTCCAGTTAGGAGTAGGTAAAATATCTACATATTCCTTCAACAATTCTGAATTTAAAACAAGTTGACAAGTGTTTCTTTGAGCAACTGGAACAAATACTCAAAGCAGCCTACTTAATGCGATTAATAAGCCTTTCAGATGTGGTTGAATGAAGTCCCTCGAACAAACCAAGTGAATGGATTCTCAACAGTCGAGCTTTATTCTCCTCCAGGCAGAGCGGGATGAGAAAACATAGATTGACAGAGTCAGAGAGAATAGACAAGAGTAAAAGTGCATTGAAGAGTAAAGAGATTTCCCACCGTACAAAGCGGTTGCGAAAAAGAAAACGGGGGGTGGGGGGTTCTTTAATCGGAGCGAGGGAAAACACTGACAGAGTGAAGTGTGGAGAAAGAGACAGAGAGCACTATTAAAGACGAGGTGAAGTGGCATGAAAAGAGGAAAACAACAGGATGATTCAGCGTGAAGGGGGAGAGAAAAGGAAAACAACCTGTGGGCTCGCACGGCACCGCTCCGGAAGGACCTGAGGATACACACGGCTTATAGCTGACACACAAACACACACACACTGCTTTTCTTTGCTCGGCTAAAATAAAAAGTGAGGACAGGCAAATGTCTTCATTTGAGGGATGTCCATGATCTCCCTTTTCCTCTGAGGACTTTTGTTCTGTACAAAAACATGAACACACACACTGCTCTCCCCATCCTCTCTAATTACAAAGTCATTACCAATGAAGACCCTGGAATACTAACAGTTTACTAATGACATGATAACTGTAATTAGAATATCCTGCTGGACCCGCTAATTGTTCTTTCCCTTTTTACAGACGAGAATAGAGACAGAGGCTGTGCAGAAGGTTCATTTGCTCAATGTTTATAATGTGTATTCGTTCACTGCAAACTAGCTTGTTGATGTCAGCGGACCTGCACTTTGTTGTTTAACCACAATTATTCTAATGAAGGGAAGGCTAATGTCCTCTCGTCTCATTTTATGCAGCTAATTTAAATGTATTTTCTTGAGAAAATTGCTTTAAAAAAAAGGGAAAAAAAGGAAATGAAAAACACAGCAGTCTGAATCAGTGGATGAATAGGGATCACACTTAATCCTGAAACCTGGCGGAGAACACCTGCTACCTGCAGGGTAATTAAAACTAAATAGGAAAAGTGTCACCTGCCACAGCTTAGTATACTCGGTTGTCACGTAGACAAAAATGAAAGCTAACCGTCAGAGTAAAAAGGACTGCTTGAAGTGAATTTGCTATTTTTTTATATATATTTCACTTAGTGAACATGTTGTATGGTGGCCGACAAAATGCCACAACGGCCCAAAATGCAATTATAAAAACATTAGTGTGTCAAAACACATGAAAATGTTAAAGAAATCTTCACCAACATGTGCAGCAGTTACCAAGAACCGCTGCATAAACCAAACGCTGCAAATACAAGACATTGACGTTTCATTTAGTTGGTGAAGCTGTTTTTTTATTTGTATGTGTTTTTTTTAAACTGCAGCGCATTTCTCCTCATGGAAAGGTTTTGTTGTGCTGCAGCGCGTGTGCTCCTGTAGTCCCCTGTAGGGTTGCCTAATACATTTGACAACATATGGAAACTAAAATAAATCTGATATCTTAATTTTTGCTAAATCCTCTCTTTAACTACAATGTATTTTTCCTATATTACAATAATATGCTTTTTCTTGGCCTGAAACCTTCCAGTGCTCTACGGAGGAGAGGAATATATCTGCAGGTGGCTCCACTCAACTACTGCTTCACACTCTGCTGCTTTCCTCCTATTTCACTAATGCCCTCTCATGCTCTCTCACTCTCTGCTTCTCCTTTTCCCTCTCTCTTTGGCACCACCAAATACTCCATCCATCTCTTTCTATACTCATCTGTGCTTCTCTTTTTGTTCCTTTGTTGTTTCACTGTGATATACTTGGATGGATGTTCGAAAGCCACATTAAAGTGTTTTCTGTTCTTCTCTATCAGCCAATAATACAGCAGTAACACAGAATGACTCATGGGGGGAAAACAATCAAAGACAATAAAGAGAAAATATGGGAAAGATAGTGACAAACGTGCGTAGATGGCCCTTTCTTCAAATCTTCATATGCAAGTAATTATGTATAGAAGGAGCACACAATTACAAAATAATAAGAACAACAACATGTATATTTAAGTTTATGATATGTGTAATATTCCAGGCTAATAAATAATCTTTTCCAACACAAAGTCATTATAAAGAATGTCAATTCATTGTGTGGTGAGCCAAAACAGGGTGCAACCCCATCTTGTGAACAAATGACATGGATGGTTTGTTTTATTGATGGCCAAATGAAGCTTACATGGCATTATGACCTCCATCAATGTGACATTTAATTATTTCAAGCCGGACCCCCACGGGTCGACACAGCACCAGGTTGTGTTACAATTGGGGCAAAAGCTCAGGGCTAGTAAATAAGTCAAAGCATTCATAACCAAGCATTATATGGGTGTGAAAAGGGAAGCCGATGCGGAAGTGCCTTAAACCTGCATTCCTCCTAATGACCGACAGGGGGGGACTTCACTAGTTTCCAAAATAACTCTAAATCAATAGAAGTCTATGAAAAAATGCAGCCTGTCCTCCTCCAAAAAACGGCCAAATAGGTTGATTGCTCAGCAGCTTATTACGACCTATAGTCACATTTTAAAGTTTAGGACCTCCAGTAGTCATGCAAGAAACAACAATTTGCGGCATATGCTCCCGTTGATTGCAAACGCTCCGGAGGGTCGTATATACACAGATAACCCTCTCTGGAAAATCCTAAATTGTAAAATAGTTTGGCCATTAAAACGCTTTTTGATTTGATTTCTAGCGAGAAGTGTACATTGTACTTTTAGAATCCACATCCAGTGGATGTGTAGGATCTATAGTTTGACAGATATTATGAAGATGATTTGAGGTCTCGTCGGGAGAACGTTAATATACTACGTCTTTCCCCACAGCGTCCATGTAAAGTTGGCGACAACCCTCACGGGGTGAAAACAGTATTTCCGGTCTCGAAGTTTTCATAATAAAACCGGAAGTATTCCCCTTACTGTCAAATGATTTCACAGTGATATATCTGCAGTACTCATCCACTAAAAAACATCAGTTTATCCTTGTTAATTACACAACATTGATTGGTTTAAATGATGTACAATGCTTTTGTGTATTTAACCTTCGATTCGGAGAATGGCCGAAGACACTACACTACCCATAATCCTCAGCAATCGTTTGGGACTACAACATCCGCTTTGCTTGACAGACCCCGTGATTAGTCCTCAAGCTCAGTGATTGGATGTTGGAGTGGCAGTGCGCCAAGGTTACGCCAAGCGCCAAACAGCTCTATGAAATGGAATGAAACCACGGCAGACTATACTTCATTGATCCCAAGTTGGGAAATGTTTTTGTTACAGCAGCATGTACAACATGCACTTTATCACACTTTGTTCTACTCCACTACAATTCAGAGGTTAACCTGGTATTTTTACTCCACTACCTTTATTTTAGTTACTTTGCAAATTCTGATTAATGATGAGAAATATAAACAACCCTTAAAGCAGACTTTAGTTACACCTGAGTAAAATTCAGGGAAGGTGACTGTCAAGTGCCAAAATAAACTATGCAATATATTAGACGTTAAGTACTTTGTCAGAATTAATATTTATCTGTAGATAGATACCCCCAAAGTGTTTTTCTAAATCAAAAGAAGACCTTAACTTAAAGTATTCTTTAATGTTTGAATAAAGCCTTATTAGTTTGTCGGTTTTGCACATCCTCCTGTTAATATCTTTGGACGTCCTGCACTAAACTGTTTTATTGTAGAGATCACTACAGTATCTTCTTGATATTTTCTATTCTATATTTCTATCATTGACCTTCTACTTTCCCCCTATTTTGTATGTAGGATACTCTTAATATTTAAAAATGTTAATCAAATATAACATATTCAACAAGAAAATTCAATAACGTGCTTTAACCACTAGGTGTTAAAAAAACGGTCAAGTTTAAACACAATAATTTATACTTTCTGAAGATGTTACAAATAACACACAGCATACAATGCCATAATAACTTTGTATTATTAGTGTAGGACACTTATGTATGTATAACATCTGAAGATGTGTAGTTTTATTCATGTTTTCACATAATTTTACTGGATATTGCTATAATATTTCACATATTGTAGTACTACACATTAATATTTGAGGTATATGCATCATTTAATGGTAAGCTATTGGAATTGTGATTCCATAGATGTGTCTCCCATCACCCAAAACCCCTGACTATTCTCTCAACTCAGTATTTACATTCTTATATTCAAAGAAAATCAGTAATATCTTTAAAAACTACAAATCCTTTCAGCTGTGCACCGTTATGGTGTAAATACAGCCTATCTACCAATTAGATCAAATATAAAAGTCAACCGAATTACTATTGATACCGCAAGGTATCAATAGTAATTGTGTGAAGAGAAATTGAAGATGTTATTAATTGCTGATATATTTATGATCCACGATACGTCACGTATTCTGTTTTGGCGGCATTTCTTCCAGTTTGTCCAAAGGTCTTCTAATCAGGGCTCTATAAATAAAGAACTAAGGCAGATGTGTAATATTTAATGCAGCCAAACCGTGTATTACAATGCCGTTATGTGATGACTTTCAAAGAGAGAAGCAAGCACACTCAGAATAAAGTATTATTTTCTTTTTTTTAATAAATGTTTTTTAACACCATGTCCTGACGTGCATTGCGGCTAAATCATCCAATCACCGAGCTTCAACGATAGCTGAGGATTATGGGTAGTAGTTCGATGTTTTATCAAAACCTCTGAAAAAGAAATGTGTCTCTCAGAATCGAAAGGGAAAAACCTATGGGAAAAACACAAAAGCAGGGTACACAATTGAAACCAATTAATGTTGTGTAATTAACAAGAATAAACTGATGTTTTTTAGTGGATGAGTACTGCAGATATAGCTTTAAAATCATTTGACAGTGAGGGGAATACGGTTTTATTATGAAAACTTCGAGACCGGAAATACTGTTTTCACCCGGTGAGGGTTGACGCTAACTTTACATAGGGGGAAAGACATACACATTCTCCTGGCGAGACCTCAAATCATCTTCGTAATATCTATCAAACTATAGATCCTACACATCCACTGGACGTGGAATCTAAAAGTACAATATACACTTCTTGCTAGAAATCGAATCAAAAAGCATTTTAATGGCCAAACTATTGTACAATTTAGGATTTTCCAGAGAGGGTTATTTGTGAATATACGACCCTCCGGAGCGTTTGCAATTGCTGCAAATTGTTGTTTCTTACACGACCACTAGAGGTGCTAAACTTTAAAACGTGACTCTAGGTCGTAATAAGCTGCTGAGCAATCGACTTGTTGAAAAAATGACCCTTACATTTCAATTGATTTCTTACCTCAGTAAACATTTTCCTGAAGGGTTTATTGTCTCAATTTCTACTTTTGAGTCTTACAATACAGCACAAAGTTAACGTTGTTCTTTATGTTCCCATTTATATTAAATGTTACAGATAAAGCCGGGTATACCGGCTTTATTTGATAAGTTCCAACCACTTTGTCGTCCATTTCAAGTCTATGCACAACCAAAATCCCTACAATAGGCAGAGTTGTAGACTTTTCAAGTCCAAAACCTTGACAACAACATGTCTTCCCCTCTGTTTTGGACTTTTAAACAATCCCATCAGATTTGTTGGATCCATCAAAAACAATCTTATAAACCAGTTGTTACTGTATACCTGTGGGCAAGTCACTCACTGCTTGCTTAGTTCTTACACTGTGCTTCACAGTAAGCCTGTTTCATCATCCAGCACATTTCAGCAGAGACACTATAGAAGCAGACAGCTGGTCTTGAGTGGCCAATTATGTCCGTTTATCTCCCTTGCAGGCACAGCTGTGATCAAACGGAATGAAGAAACAGGATCAAACAGCGAGGCTAAAAATCATTCTTCCGTTTCATTCACTTCTTTTTGCAGCTTCCCTCTGCCTGTTTGTCTCTGTTACTTCCTCGCCCTCCATCCCTGCCTCCTGCCGCTCGCTATATATACACATCTTAGTCTCACTATGCTTCCCTTGCTCTTCTCTCCGGAGACGGAGGAGCAGAGGCATCTGTACAAAGTTTAATGCTGAGGAAGCTTCATCCTGCATCGCCTACTGCTGAGCATGTGTGAGTGCTCCAGTGGTTCTCTGGGTACCATCAGTGGGATCTCTAAAGGGAGCTTGAGGCAGTCCCGCTAGGGAATTTAGGGTGATATATTGGCAGAAATATTATAGAATATCAATCAATCCTAGTTTGTGAGTGCCTTTCACAACATCACATGTAAGTATTTTTTAGTGGTAATCTTTATATCTTAAAGACACCTGTCATGGTTAAAAGCAAAACTGTTGGTTGAAAGCGGAAAATAAACCCTGGTCAGATTTAAGGGTTTATGTGAATGTACCCCTCCCAACACAACTTCCTTTTCAATGTTTCCCTTTATCATAACCTCATATACTTGCTAATTTGCAATGAATACATAGAGTCCATTTTAAGATGTAACTTGATCAAAGTTTGTACATGTCTGGAATGGACCTGATTTGCTATGTATTGTAATTTTGGTGTCAGCACTTAGCAATAGTTTGGGAGGAACTAATCATTCAGAGGTGACATCAGCCTAACCGCCTGTTCACAGTGGCACGGCACATGGCTATCTCACATCAGAGGTGAAGTGTGAGGTAAAGAATGCCTCCCCTGTTCTCTCTGTACGTAGCTGCTTTTCCTCCAAAACAACATTTGGCAGACGGGCTACTGAATTCAAGTCATGAGATCTGCAAAAAGCCCCGGATAGCCTTCTGAATAAGCTCTAAATCAATGAAACCTAGAATGCAAGTAACTTCTTCATAGGTGTGTTTTTCAACTCCCTGTATTGTAAGCTGTGTACACACAAATACATGTATCAAAGCAGAAGTTGGGACAACTTCAATCTTTTGTGTTGCCAAGACAACTTTGAGCAATCATTGGAGACTATGAATGTGACAAAAACAGATTGTTTTGCCTCTAAATCCATAGAAAAAGAGGGACTTCAACTGTAAAATATAAAACAATTTGACTTTTCTTCAAGATCATTTGTTTTAATAGTCCTACATTCTTAGTTATCATTGACTGAGACCCATCAGGGTACCCATAAACACCACATGTAGGTTTGTGTTAACCAACTGAACTAAAAATACTTCTCTATTCTAAACCAAAAGGACAATCATGCATTACAATATGTTTGCAGTGTTCACCATGTGCCTAAATATTGTTTTCATACCTACAAAAAACTAACAATTAACCTCTTTTACCAGTGAAATGAACTAACAATTAGCCCTGCAACATTTAATCGAGTTCAAACCGCAGAGCTTGTGTCTCGTGTCTCCCATCAGAGAGAATGCAGCCACAGTTAGACTTGAGAAGAACCTCTCAGCCGTGCGTCAGGAGCTCCTGTGCCTGCCTCCAGACGGAGACAGTAACCCGGTCACATTCGCTCAACCAACAAAAGCGTTTCCGGTTGCACATTAATTTTGAATCCTCAAGTTAAATATTTTTCTAAGGAATGCTGTAAACCTGAACTATAGAGACAATGACATTAATACAAGCGCAATAACGTCTTCATTAACTCTCCTGAACCTTAAAGACTACTGGTATTACTCCCGATAGGAATATAAGGTGGTTATTACAGTGATCTTTCCTTATTGAACGGCTCTCCTGAGAACGGTCATTGATTGTACTGCAGATTAAAATTAACAGCATATGTTTAAGATCTTTTCAAGATGACAAAAATCAATATTGATAGGAAGCCAGCCTCCCAACATCCCTTATCAGAAGGAGCGGAGCCAGCAGTGCAGGGAGGCGAAGGAAAAGTTGATAATTATAAAAGTGAAACAGGCGATATTAAGCATTAACCCGAGTAAGTTTATTAGGGATAACAAGTACATGATTTCGTTTTCGTTCATGACTTATTGCAAGTTATTAACTCACTTTTTATATTTAAATTCCCACTGCAAGATGGGTCAATGGTGTCAATGAAGACAGGACATTCTATAATAAGGATCTCTCTCCTAACTGTGAACTAATCAGCGTACCAGTGACTGTCATAATAAACGCATTATTCGGAAGAAATTGAAGGCTAATGTAAGCCCCCTTAGCGTAATCATTTGGGTTTCCTACAATGTTATTTGTTAACATGTATTACGCATTTTCGTTACACGTGAAACACCAATTGTCCTTTACGAAACACTCCATCTTTAATGTGTTTTAAAAACGAATATTTGTGATGTGGATTGGGGTGATGTTCCGTTAAAAGAGCGGGTTAATTACCATTTAACACCTCCATGTGACAGTGTGATTTGAGCGGGCAGCACAAGTGTCAAACTTACCTCCTTCCTCTGCTTTAACCGCTGAAGGCGAGAGAAAAGCCAGTAAACATCCACAAAGCCATATGAATAAATCCATATTTTTCCTCGGATATGGAGAAAAAATAACCTCTTCTCCTCTTCTGTGGTTTATTTTGGATATCAGAGACAACGCTAAAGTCCAAAGTCTCTTTTTCACAGTTTTCAGTTTCTCTCAAGCGCAGAAGTAGTGCTACAATCCACAACAAATGCCTGGTTGCGTACAGCGCACTCTCCTAAAAGATTACCAACTATCTGCGCGAGTTCTGTCCACGTGTGCTTCCTCTTGTACAGAAAATAAACTAATGTGCGCAAATTGATCTGAAATCAGCCTCAAAATCCATTGCGGTGCGCACAGATGGCAGCCCCGTGTCCCCCTGTCAGTTTCAGCGCGCGTGGGGGTATAAACCTGGCTGAAACTCGCTGACAGACAAAATCATAAAATGCCCAAAAAGTGAAAATCACAGGTGTAAACCATCAGGGATCATCAACAACATTAGCAAGCGTCCATTAAGTTTGAAAAAACCTAAAAAAGTGTCACTCGTGTTTCCTCTTCTTCTTGATCAAATATCCCACACTCTTTTGCTCCGGTTCTCTTTCCCAACTGCGCATTTACTTGTTAAAATGCACCTGTGATTAAAGAAAGAAACATATATTTCCCAAACGGTTATCTTCCTAATACTGTCCCGATAACAGTCCGTTCTTGCGCAAACACGAGATCTCCTGTGTAGAGGCAGCTCCGGCGTGCGTGCGTGCGTAAAAGTGATCTGGTGAAGGCAGACGTGCAGCCTGTCCGATGTCCTCCTGCAAACTGTGCGTCTCTCCGCTGGAACACGCTCCTCTATACCGCTTCTCTCTCTCTCCCTCACGCGCAGTCTCTCTCTCCGTCAGTGCGCTCCTTCCCCTCCGCTCTCCGCCGGGTTTGTGGCAGCGCGCAGGACTGCTCACTCAATCCCCTGTCTCAGTGTGCGTGCACGAAGTGCGCGCGAGCGTGTATCGGTTTACAGTAGGCACCTCGGCCCGCCTCCATATAGCCCCTCACTGATTAAAGAGCAGTTTCATCTCCCTCTCACTCCCCCTTTCTCTCCCTCTCCTTTTGCCTCACCTTCCAATATTTCTACCATTCCCTTTTTGATTCATTTATACCGAATGTCTCCTTTCTCCCATTCCCCCTCCACCTATTTTCCTTTCTCTCTCTCTAGATAACTCTTTTATTTCCTCTCTATTTTCTTCCTCCACCTTTCTCAGTATTAAATAGAAGGAGGTGGAAAAAAGGGAAAAGCAGAACACAGGGAGAGCAGAGACCCACAGCACAGCTTTACGAGCTTTGTAGTAGGACTGGGTGTTTTAAAGGGAACCTGCTGCATGGTTTACAAGCACTAGGATGGAAACATCGACCATGAGCATGTATAAACTAATCAGAAGGCAGAGGAATCTGATAGTAAATGA
The DNA here is from genome assembly GCF_902827115.2 of Pseudochaenichthys georgianus. NCBI lineage: Eukaryota > Metazoa > Chordata > Actinopteri > Perciformes > Channichthyidae > Pseudochaenichthys > Pseudochaenichthys georgianus. The sequence continues at coordinate 14,048,556 of NC_047523.1, forward strand.
CCAAGCATGCTTGGCTGATAGACTTTGATTTGCTATAAGATTAACAACATAATGTTTTCAGTGAAAAACACAGATTTACTTACCATGCAGAGCAGCCATTGTGGTAATAATGGCTGAGCTCTTGGACACACACACACACACACACACACACACACACACACACACACACCAAACACACACACACCACACCACCACACACACACACAACACACCACACACACACACACACACACAACACACACACACACACACACACACACAATTTGATGCATTTAAGATGCCTCTCTCTCCTCTCTCAATCTCTCTCTCTCTCTCTCTCTCTCTCTCTCTCTCTCTCTCTCTTCTGCTCTCTCTTCTCTCTCTCTCTCTCTCTCTCTCTCTCTCTCTCTCTCTCTCTCTCTCTCTCTCTCGGAGGCTGTCCGTTGGCAGTGTGTTTTAGGGCCTGTAGCGACACTAAAGCTTTAGCGGTCTGCAAACCTTGGCTCTAACGCTGCCTTCCCAGGACACACCCTGCAAACATTCACACACAGATGCACAAACATGCACTGTAGGCCATAATGACACTGCTGAACTCACCATTGACCGCTGAGTGAACATCATGTTGCGCACCGAGTTATCTCGTGGGAAGTCAAATCCCTCTCAAACCACTTTATCTTTGAGGACAAGAAAAAGACACGATTGCGGATCCTTTTTTTAACATAATTTGGCCTTTAATTATAGCCGATTTACTGGCACACGTTTTTCTGAGAACAAGTGACGCTGACATGTGATTACATATTCCAGTAATCACTCATGGCTTGACTGCTGAAATTGTCATATCTCACTTCCCGATCAGTTTGACTTTTACTGTCACAGGCCTACAATTAGCAGCAGGCAGGTGAATCACTTGTCTCAGTGACATGTGACACACACACGCAGGCGCAGATACACACCATCAAACCATCACTCAGATGTTTCAACATCTCTGGAGGTCTCAAGGTATTAAGTTCTTTTTCCGTGACAGGAGAGAGACAGTAACAGTCCCCCTGCTCATGCCTGAGGTCCCTGTCATCGTGCGACCTCTGTAACCTGCGCCTCTTACCCATCTCGCTCCCCTCGTCCTGCGTCTTTCCACTGAAACTAAACCCAGCCCGGCCAACTGGGGTCTGTCAAGTGAAGAGAGCACTGAGCAATCACATGCTGATATCGATCTAACATTCTTGAGCTGTTAGAAATCTCTTATGTTGACAAATAGAGATCAGAAGGATGCACCTGAGATGCCTCGTAGTGTAGAATGTCTTTAATCTTGACTTTTTCACTCATGAAATATGAAACATCCTTTCTTGACATACGTTTTGGCAGTGGTGTTTAAAGGTTAACGCAATCAGTTCTAAAATTGGAGTGAAATAATGAAAATGGCATTATATTGATGTTTAAGTTATTGTATCTTAGAAAGCCTTGCAAGTCTTTTGGGTTGCTCCAAATCAGAGGGAAATTAATATTTTTCATTAGTTTTCTATTAAGTCTGGTTCAGTTTCACAAAACACTAGTTTATTAATTAAAGAAATTATTAACTAAGAAAGAGTTTACAAACTTGAGAGCTTCCACTTTGATCAAAATGCAATAAATGTCAACTTTCTTTTCTGATCAACTGTACGGAGGAATCCTGCTCCGGTTCATTAGATATGATTTATTATACATCACTATTTGTGTGCACGTAACTACTGTAGCATATACGGTGTGTTCTCTTTTGCCATGCAGCAATTAGTTGGTCTTCGGCAGAATTACACATCAGTCCCCGTTCACTCACGTTAACCATTGTCTATCTCAAGTAATGCACATGCAGGCAGCCCATCATCCCTGCATTTCTGTTCACTTCCCTTAATTGTGTTGGAATGTGTCCTTGCTGCAATTGAACTGCACTTGGTTAGGCTTGGAAAAGGAACAAGACCACCTCTTGCAAGACTTTCAGACCAGTAGTTTGGTCCGGACCAGAGTAGGATGACTGTGATCCTAACAAACCGCAACAGATTTTGATAAAACAGAAGAAAACACATTTGATTTCGCCTTTAACATCCAACATATGGGCCTTTGTTCAGAAAGAGGCAGCAATAACCCTAACGAATCATCCTAATTCACAGCAACTCAACACACGGACCCAAGCCTTCTGGACTTCACGCATTCCTGTGTATAACTTGCAACAGTATGTTGTGAAATGAGGATATGCTAATCCATGGCACCTTTTCTGCTTGGCAAGCAGTGGACTGGGTTTCACAGAAGTTAACACTGACATCATCAAGTATCTATTTTAGGGAAATGGACAGAAATGCAGCTCATACACATTTGGAGTGTATGTCACTCACTGAAACTAGAACTGATGTCCAGGGTCATAATAACATGTTAGGTGCATTTGTAGGGCTGTGTTTATGAGATGCCACTCAATTATCTTGACCTGGCAAGAAAGTGCCAGACGATGCTGATATTCTACTTAAATGTTGTATAGTCATGTCTTAATCGACAGCTTTCTACCAACTGCTAGATCTTTAACAGGTTGCAAGTGGTTAAGCCTAGCCAGACTCTACTCCAATCAGTCATGGAATGGAGAGAAGTAATGCATTCATATGAGAGTAAGTTGCAACAGAGCTGTGAGCCCAGCAGAGGGTAAGGGGATCCTCGCTCTGTGTCAGGGGGAGAGCACGTCTGCTGCCTGTCGACAGGCACTACTGGCCCTGTCCTCACCTCGCCACCACATCGCATCCTCCATCGCTCTCTCTGTTCCGCTGATTTGATGAATGATCTCATGCACTCTTTATGTATCTTCATTACCCTGCTTGTACTGTAGGTTGTTTTTTTGGACTATCCCCACTGTGTTCCGTCATTTTTATTTCTTAGTTTTCAAGCTTTGTTCTCTCTTATGTATTCTGAGTTTTTTATTTTGTCGCCTTAAGTCTTCGATTGTATTTCATCTTCTCCTTCCTTTCCTCTCCCTTACTCTCTTCTCTCCACACATTGCCACCCTCTACTTCTTCTCCCCCCTTTTTTCCGTCCCTCCGGGAGCCAAGCAGGATTCGTTTTCAGCAGTTAAACGATGCAGACTAACTGCCCTGAGACTTGAGACCCCACACGCTTGAAGTTGTTTTTCTTTTTCTTGAAGAAGAAATCAGCAATATCAGTGTTTTTGTAAAGGGCCCCCCAAAACCAATCTCTTCTAAAGTCCTCTGAAAAATAAGATCAGCCCCAGTCGTTGGAGACAAACCACAAACCAGTAAAAGCCTCTAGTTTGACCTAATTAGAAAACATTGCTTTGACACTGAATGACAACTTAAAAACTACTGTAATAACTTGAAAATGAACCTCAAATCTAAGATCCAGTAAAAATACATGTTGAAATTAACTTCAAATCAAATCGGTTTCTAGGGATTCCTGTATATTATTTTAACCAGAATAAAATGGAACAACGGCTAAGCAGACAACTAGGGACACAATTACAGTGACTCAAAACCTGCATAGGAAATATAAAATAATAATAACATTACCACGTTTGCAAATTGTGCTGACCTCTATAATCATCATTCTTGTATTTTATTAACCATTTTTAAATCTACTACTGAACTGTGTAAAAATAACAATATACCTGCCGTGCACTTTTGTTTGGATGTTTAAAATAGGCTAGTAATTCAAAAGAATTCACGAAATGTAACATGATTTCTCCAGATCCTCCTGATTACCACTTTAGCACCTCCACCCGTCTCTGAGGTTAATGGCACATGGAGAATGTGGTGATCTCAGAGGGGCCGGCAGCTCTTCATCCATCAACCTCTCCTCACTTCTGCACATGTGTGCCTCCGAATAAATGTTTGTGCATGCGTCAGAGTTAAAAGATGTCTGTCTGAGTGCGGATATTGAAGCTGTCCTTAGTTTTTTATTTTGTTTTACCGGCAACCTGTTGGCACCTCCAGACTCCAGGGATGTCTCTGCAGTAACCGTATTTGTCCAGGTTTTCACCACTGTCCAATTTCCTGTTCTCCAGCTCCTTGATCCGGTTTCCTCTTCTCATGTCATCATTTAAAGAAAATGCAGAGTCAGAGAAATCTAATCATGTAATATTCTACATGATTGTAACCCCACTGTACAGATACAAAATAAAATGGATGACACGTTCATACTTCACCTGACCCTCAGCTATCAAAGTGTCGGCACGAACAGACACATTCATGCACAGAGAGTAAATATTTATGTGTGCACATCACCACTGGACCGACCGTATTTATCAGTGGCGCTGCAGATATTTCATCTACGGTATGGGTACACGAGCACTGCAAACACTCAGTAATGCTAACACACAAACACACATAACAGCACACACACTCCCTGTGGCCTCATCAATAAGCCATATTACTGAGCAGGTCTTACGGGAAGCCACAGTAAATTAGTGTGTCAACAGTTAACATGGGCTTCACTGACAAATTCTTTTATGGCTGGAGCAGAGCTGACACACACACACACACACACACACACACACACACACACACACACACACACACACACACACACACACACACACACACACACACACACACACACACACACACACACACACACACACACACACACACACACACACACACACACACACACACACACACACACGGCAGAGTGCATATATTGACACACAGATTCAAGAAGATGTACACATGCAGCGATGCACTCTAGCACAGCCACATATATGAACATGTAATGAGAGGAACACATAAAGCTGCCAACATGCATATAAGGATGGATTACTGAAAAGGCCTGCCACGCACACACAGGTCCAGAGGCCCAGTGTGTCAGGGGTTTTTCCCCTGGCCCAACGTATGAATGTCACATTAAGACACACAAATGACTACGAAGGGACCCAAAACAAATATAGAAAAAAGAGATACGAAAAAACCACAAGCGACCACCAACAACTATAAAATTAGCTCACAAAGCAACTCAAATGAGATGCAAACTGACTATAAAGACACACAAAATGACTACAATTGCAAGTTCAATGGGACACCAAATCTACAAAACATAAACAACATTACTCAAAGACACTCCCAACGACTATAGAAATTGCCAAAACAACAAGAAAGGCATACAAAGCAACTAAAATGGTACGCAAAAACACAAGGAGACCGAACAAAGACTCCAAAGAGACACAACAAGACTACAAAGAGATAGAAAACAACTCCGAAGAGATAAAACGACTACAAGTGGCACGAGACAACAACAAACAAGGGTTAACAACCCTGTAGTCTGTATGTCGTGCTCCTATGTAACAGAGGTGTTGGGGCCTTTTGCATCTATGCCTAGGGGCCCCTTGTCTCATAATGTCCATGCATATACGATCCATCCACATGTTAAACAAATGTATCTGAGTAACAACTATGCGTACCGCTGAGTGCTTTATGCGTATGCGCGTGCATGAGTGCGTCGACAGTGCGTCTTTCATACGATGCCCATGTGCATTTCTGTGTGGGAGCACAACTAAGTGGTGATAATCACAGCACAGCCTGTAGAGACTGCAGGGAGTCCACTCAGCTATTAGCAAGGACACAGAGGTGCTAGAGAGAGACAAATATATACACACACACACTAACAAGCACAGGCTCACTGACACACAGACACATACAACGAGCTGCGTCCAGGGATCGCAGCGGGCTGTCAGAGCCAAGCAGAGTTGGGGAAAAATGTCTGCTCTTTCTAATAACCCGCTATCTTATCTGTGGATCTTCTGTTTGTCTCTTTTTCAATTTCGTTTTTGGTATCATTGAACTATCTTTTCCCCTCGCCTTCCTCCTTATTTCCCGCTCTTTAATACTTTCTTTCTGCATTTTCTTCCTCTTCCTCTTTCATCCCGTGCCATTATCATGTCTCCCCTCGGTCTGACTTTCTCATTTGCGGCTCCCTCTCCTACTGTATTTCCTCCCCTCTGTTTCTGCTCTCTCTTCCTCTCTGCGAGGCTGTAGATAAGGATGTCCTCTCTGGGTGTTTGACTCCGCTGGTAGAGCAGCAGCAGCAGCAGCAGCAGCAGCAGCAGCAGCAGCAGCAGCAGCTTTAGTGTTCCTCAGCGGGAAATGACAGGTACTGCAAAGATGTCAAACCGACTTTGTAACTCCTCGTCAGAGTCTTGTAATTGAAATGCTACTTCTTTAGGAGTTGGTATCAAAGTCATATCAAAGTTTGTATTTGAAAGTTTGTTTGAACTTCTGAACCGCACCGATCGCCTCTGTGTTGGCTGCAATTAGAGGCGTTGTGTTTCCAAACAAGAGGTGGAAGTGGGATCAAGTTGTGAACTACAACTGGGGCCGATAAGAGCAGACACTTTGGCTCTCTCTCTATCACCACTCAATCTTTTGTACACACTGGGAAGTGCAGCTATACACCTGTAAATGTAATTTGCTGCAGCCTAATCCTTGATCTTTAGTCCACCTTTTGTCCAACCATGAAGGTCAGTTAATCTCAGAGAGTGTATCCACTTTGACTCTTTCAACATGGTGGACGATGCATACTCTCTTTTATACAAACTTAACCGAACACAGGGTTTTTAGACTTTAGATAGAAGCAAGAAGCATTCCTGAATTAGCTAAAGCTTTAGTTACCATATTTAAAGTTGTGTATGCTTCTAGAACAACCTTTGTGAATTTAGGAAATACACATGGCACTGATATATTCTATCCATTTCCAACACATGGTACCCCACACTTCTCCTCAACTCAACTCTCTCTTTCTGACATTGGAATGAGTCGTGGACAGTTCCTAGTAATATTACCACAAATAACTTCCTAGACCACGACATACCATTGACTACAGACATTCTTCCATTTGGTAGACGATCAAAGGATTCAGAGAGTGTCGAGTATCCGTGTAGCCGTGTAACTATTCAGCTGGAATATTTGCTCCAATAGACATTATTCGAAGTGGAAAATGAAATAGACCTGGAATCATAAGTGAGTTGAGTCCAGTTGAGAGCGAGGGAGTGGAAATGAGGCATGAGACTGAGCATCAGGCTGATTACAGGGCTTTGTTTTCCCTTCTCCCCCTTGACATTTTACACTTACGTGGTTATGTGTGATAGCTTGAGGTACTGTGTTTAGCACCATCAGTCACTGTCTGACAAGACAGCTTACAGTGAAGTGAAAGGGGGAGAGGAAAGAAAACCCCCGTCACACCCATTTAGCTCCACCAACCCCCCCATGTTCATCCCCATCTTTTGATTTCTTCTGTCTTTTATTATTCTAACTTCAGATCAGGTCTTTAGTTGCACCATTCTTCTGTATCTGAGGCCCAAGCAATGGGGGGTTTCAGTAATTGGAACTAACTGTACTTTAATCCATGGGAAACACACACACACACACACACACACACACACACACACACACACACACACACACACACACACACACACACACACACACACACACACACACACACACACACACACACACACACACACACACACACACACACACACACACACACACACACACACACACACACACACACACACACACACACACACACACACACACACAGTTTTCAACACCCACTACCTTCCAATACAGTCAAATGTATGGTGGTATTGTTAAAGGCAAACAAAAGACAGACCTGTTTATGGGCAGATCACTCAACTGTAACACTGGGAATACAGTGAGGCACGGGTCACTGGTCACTAGTATGTAGTCCACACACACAACACACACACACACACACACACACACACACACACACACACACACACACACACACACACACACACACACACACACACACACACACACACACACACACACACACACACACACACACACACACGTTTCAAAGACAGGATGCATCAGCACATCCTCTACTGTTAATAAAGACATGCTCAATAACAACAGCCTTGGGGAGCCGGTGAGTGTGTCGGGGTGTGTTTGAGGAGTGGATCCCTCGGGCCGTGGAAAGCACAATAACAGTGGTTTTCTTTGCGGGGGAATCCCTTGTTGTCTTAGATGACACAAACTGATAGGATTATCAGGAATGGATTAATCACACACACAAGCAGGAGAAGTCACACACACACGTATGCGGAGACAGAGTGGTTTCTGATCAGTGATAAGATTACGGGTCAGGAAGCCTAACACTGATAAAATGGCCTCTAACCCCTTAGAGGGCTGATCACACAGACAGTGTGTGTGTCATGTTACAGCATAAAGGGTTTCCCTCAGTCTATCTTCACTTGTATTCTTTCTGCTATATCACACCCTCCACATCTCCCTTTTTCTACTCACCCTCGTCCCATTATCCCATAGTAGGCATGGTCACTTCTTACACTAGTTTTTCTTTCCTACCATCCTTCCTTCTGACCTCCCCTTTTTCCTACACTCATTCATTCATTTATATCTGGCAGAGATACAGCTTGTTTCCCACTTCCTCACTACCCTTTGTATGCTAATATTAACTTGAAATGATCATGCTGTTGTCTTAGCTTGTAATTAAGGGAAACAATACTCCATTGCCCAAAAACAAACAAACAGACACACACAAACAAATATACACATACACACATTCAATGAATCAGAGCCGCATCCAAGCTATCTAGCTGGGTCTGTCAGGGAGCTACAGCCAATGAAAGCACAGGACATAGGTTGAGGGGAAACTTGGGGGAGGGTTTGACTTGAACCGTTTGCAATGTGTTGCATTTTCAACTTTACCAGTTGTTTTTGTTGCATTTGAAGGCAAACAGATGAATAGCATAGAGTTGTGCAAGCAGGCTATTATGTGAAGAGTATGTGCAAATAAATATGGTTTAATGAATATTTGTATTGTCACTTATTGGTTTTGTTAGCATGACAAAAGGTAATTTGGATATTGTACAGTACATACTAATCGGGAATTTAGTGTGTGATCCACGGTCAGTGGTCATTCGTGTAGTTTGAAAACCACAATGACTTTAAGGCTCCCGAACAAACCAGCGGTCTGACAACCTTTGCATGGCAAAGAGGGAGAAGATAAAACTCCACTAAACGCAAACAAGGAGACTCCCATTGAGCCTGCACTGTTCCCACAGCTCATTTTCAAGCTTTTCCAAAGCTCATACACAGCATGAGTGACATTTCGATCTCATATATGAAAATATGTTGACCTTTATGCAACCATACTTATAGGGTTGAATGGAAGGATTGAGTGAGAGCGGATGGAAGGTTGGCAGAACTGAGGGACGAAGAAGGCTTGTATCTGCACACAAGTTTAGGCAAAGGAGGCGATGCAGGGGTGAAGGAGATTGAGAGGAATATAGGACTAGGCAACATGTAGATTGAAACCTGGGGGGAAAAAGAAGCTGCATAGGTTTGAGAGTGCAGCTGGATACCAGCAAGAACATGAAATAAAACCACATGAGTTCAGTTTAGTATAACATCTACAAAGGAAAGGGTTTTTTAAGAAGCCAAAACAGATCACAGCAGTTCACAAACGTTGAGCTTCTGAAACAGTATTATATTTCCGGTACAAGGATAGGGTTAGGGTTTTGTTGCACGTTTTTGTTGTAGCAAAGGTTGAGATGCTTTAAAGTGTTTAGTTCTAACCAGTTCAAGCAGGTTTTAATTGTTGTTGTTCTTTACATTCACTGTAGCTTCTCCAACCCCAACAATGGCTGTGTTTTGTTATGGTTTTTTTCTCTTTTTTTTGGTCTTCTCATATTTATGAATACTTTGCCATCTTAGTATTGGTATTTGTGACGGAAACGGAAGATGAAGTGACTGGTTTGGGGTTTCACTGTTAAATGAGCAAATACGTTTACAGGTATGAATACAGAAAGTGATGTTTGAGATGTTTGGGGGCTCATGTTTCCCGGTCCATGTGCCCACCACAATTGGGTTATTGCCGTCATTATAGGAACTAGATTTCTCAAATACACAACGTAAAAAATAAACCAAAAAAAAATCAGTCCACAGTGGACTGGGTTACTTAAATGTATCTACAGTACATACTGTACGATACATAATGTGTTTTAATGCAGTAGTATTGTTGGTCTGAACCCGACCTGAAAGGAGTGACAGCAAATAAAATAGGAATATCCGGGGTGAGGCAGCAGGCATATATTCTTGGATGAAGTCCTTCATATACATTTGAACATGAATGAAAGTATATATTGCTTCATTCATTGTGGTGTAATACAATAGTGATGTGCCATGTAGTTTACAGGAAGTCAATTGTTTGTTTTGAATACAAGCAGCTGTAGTGTGAGCTGTAATTGCAGACACTGAAAATAACTCCTACAGAAACCAAAATAAAAAAATGACAAACTTGGTGGATTACCACTTTGATGATGTGAATTAAGGCGGGCGTCACCGGGGAACTTACAGTTGTAGTAACACATTTATTTATACGAAAGAGGGAGGAGGAGGGAACGAGGACCAGAAGGGTGGGAGTGATATCATATTTGGACTTACTTCCAGGGAAAATCCTATTTTTGCAATCTGGCAGCGATATGGGGACATGTGAATGGGTGGGGGATCGAGAGGAAGGGAGGAATACACAGTCGCGTTCTGGAGAAAATCTTATTTTCTCAGTCTGGTTCTGAGGAAAGGAAATACATATTGATCGCTGGCTGGCTAGATGGATGGATAGATGGATGGATAATCCAAATATGAATGTGGGAAGGGTTGATGAATCCAGATAAAGTGAATACATAGAGGATGGTTAGGTTAAATGTGTGTGTTAAGACAACACATTGATGGCTTGGTAGGAATGAATGGAGAGATGGAGGGATGGATGTGTGAGTAAATGGATGGAGGGATAGAATTGCTTCCAATAAAATCCTATTTCCTGCCACTGGTAGATTTAACACCTGGTGTCTTCAGATTACCATAATAATCTACCGTGAGGAAATAAACCGATTATGTGTATGTGTGTATGCACTTGTGTACTTGTCTTGTCCTCAATCCAGGATGTCTACTGGGTTGTGTGTGTGTGTGTGTGTGTGTGTGTGTGTGTGTGTGTGTGTGTGTGTGTGTGTGTGTGTGTGTGTGTGTGTGTGTGTGTGTGGATAGATTCAACTTATTGTCATCACGTAGTACAGGTACCATGTAACGAAACGGTTTCTCTGCATTTGACCCATCCTAGTGTTAGGAGCAGTGGGCTGCCATTATGTACGGCACCCGGGGAGCAGTGTAGGGAACGGTGCCTTGCTCAGGGACACCTCGGTAGCACTTGGTCTTTCCGGGACTTGAACAGGTGACCTTCCAGTTGCCATGCCAAGTCCCTATGGACTTCGCCACCACCGCCCGTGTGTGTGTGTGTGTGTGTGTGTGTGTGTGTGTGTGTGTGTGTGTGTGTGTGTGTGTGTGTGTGTGTGTGTGTGTGTGTGTGTGTGTGTGTGTGTGTGTGTGTGTGTGTGTGTGTGTGTGTGTGTGTGTGTGTGTGTGTGTGTGTGTGTACGGAGCAAGGAAAAATGAGAAGGGGAAATGAGGGGTTCCTATTCTGGCCTGCAAATTTGATTTGGAGCTGCCGCTTCAATGAGACGCTTGACAGCTTCCACCACAACCCCCCCTTCCCAACACACACACACACACACACACACACACACACACACACACACACACACACACACACACACACACACACACACACACACACACACACACACACACACACACACACACACACACACACACACACACACACACACACACACACACACACACACACACACACTAGTGGACCCTAATTGATTGAGGAGCATTGCTTGATGGACAGAATCTCAGATGGGTGGAAGAGATTAGAGGGGGGGGGTCAACAGCTGTTTCATTTCCCAGACCTAAGTGTGTTAACAGGGAACCAACACACACAGTAAAGCACAGACACAAACACACACATGTACAGTATATACACTAATATAAATGTGTGCTACCACATTGGCTGTGTGAAATGGAAAGACTGCTAAGCTGACTCACACACACTCCTACGGTCTGATAATGCTATCATACGAGCTTGACTGATCACATAAAAAAACACGTGTGCTGTCTCTGAGTGAATACATAAAAAGGCACACACACACACGACCGTGGGAGTGTAACATGCGCCACTGTCAGGTCACCATTGGATGGCTAACAGGGGAGCGATCTTGTCTGATCATTAATCCGTCAAGCAAACAATCTGGGTCAAAGACTCAAAGATCATCAACTACTGCTGACGGGCCGCCGGCGCCGTGACCGAACAATAAGAAGATATATGAACAACTTTTCAGCTATTGTTGTCTAAAAAAATCATATTCATTTTGAAGATTTATGAGATGTAATACAGTCCAAAGGGCTGAACAAGCTCACTGTCTGCTCCAATGATTGACAGTCTTTAATTAAGTGTGACACAATATAATTAATTATTTGGCCACAAGACCATGAATGATTCCTACCGAATCAATTAAGCAACATTTCGAAAACAACAATTAAAATGTTATTTGTGTGGCTATCAAATATATATATTATTTGGACTATACTATGGACAAAATCGTTGTATTTCAACCATAGACTAATTTTATTTTTATTTTATTTCAACAGCTATAACCAGGTTTTGGATTAAGTCAATATGGTTGCGTGTGATTATGTTTATGTTAGGATAACAAAATATCAATGCCTTTTGCTATAGCCGATAAGCCATGGAGCAACATGCAATACATCTCCTACTCACAACTTCCTCTTATTCCTCTCTTCTATACACACACATTAATACATGCACATACATACATACATACATATCATCCCTAACAACTCCCTCTGTCCTTCTCCTTCCATGTGATTATGCTGCTTTTCTTTCTTCATCATCGCCTCTCTGTCTTCTTTTCATGTCCTTGTGTAATATTTCTCTGTATACCTCCTCTGCTTTAAATATTTCTCCATGTTTTACCTTCTTATTGCTCTCTCCACATTCATCCTGCGATATAAAGAATTGGAAGCACTGACATAGAGAGCACAGGCAAATAAATGATACTTGATGGCCATGAGCCCCGTCCCTTCAGAGAGGGTGCATTTTTCGGAAGCTGCTATACAAGCAAGAGGTGCTGTGAAGTGTACTGCCAGATTTGCAAGCCGCCTTCCCCCTGGGCCTTTCCAAGCTGACTTCTTCAAGCATTTTGCCCAATGAAGGCCTGCCAATGCCTCACCTGAACCCACAAGGGGCTCCTCCCACAGCAGTATTCTTCACAGACCCGCTGACGTAGACCACACCCGTCGAGAAGTGTAAAAATAAGTTTGCTTCATTATTAAACTGCCAAATTTGTCCGTTTTCTACTGTGTTCCTGTTGAAATCGTCACTGAAAATCATGCATTTGTCCCACTGAAATCAAATATCTGTAGAATCTTTGGATTTATGAGTCAAATGTCATTTTAATCAAATGCTTGTTTCCAAAATAACTACTTAAAGGTTTCAAACAATGCAACCTTTTCACCTTTTTGAGCCTTGTTCAAAAAGAGTGCAGCTGTACAGTATTTGCCACCTTGTTACTCTCATGGCCAGTAGGGGAATAATTCTAAGCACTGACCAGAGCTTAACACATTTGCAGTGGGTGTCTTTCGCCCATTATCTACTAAGCACAGTAATGAGCCCAATCAGACTTGCCACACATGAGGTTTTAGGCGCTACACTTAAAAACATACTTGAACAAACCACAAAACCAGACCTTTGTAAGATAAAAGGCTTCAACGATGAGGAGTAACTGATTTGTTTCCCAAAGATAACAGCGGTTCAGGATTTATTCTTTACCTTTACTTGTTTTCCGGACCATTGCCACTAAACAAAATAGTATTTCTGGATGTAACACAGCTAATACAAAGGTCTGAAATGAGAAATGGATACTAAAAATACAATAACTCGGAGAAAAGGATCTGCTAGGAACACTTTTGCAATGACCCTGTTTACTCTATTATCTTTGTCTGCTCTTCTGCTCTAAACACTCTGATGATCTCCTGTCCACTGTCCTGTCAATCCTTTCCTTTGTTCCCATGATATTTTTCTATTTCTTACAAGCTATGCATTTTTTCCTGTGATAATGGTACTGTTTGAAGATGTATTGACGGAAGAAAGGTCGATAAGAGTGGAAGACATTGCTGTAGCTCAATCATTTATGTTTTCTTCTTTTCCACTTCCCTTTTTCTAGCTGTGGACAGTATTAGAACAAGGCACGGGATGAAATACAAAGGATTGAATGAAGCAACTCTCTCCCTCTCTAACATACACACACACACACCCCCCCCACACCAACGCTTCACTATTTACAGTTCTGTGGTTTTAGGGCTCTTGTCTCACTCCAGACTTTTATGGTGCTGTAATAAAACAGACACAAGACAAATGGTCAGTGAAGAATGCGCTCTGAAAGGGCCGTTTAGTAGTCACTTAGTCATTCAGCTGGTCAGTTAGCCGGTCAATAAGTCGACCATGTAGTCAAATAGTCCGCGTCCATATACCAGGTGGCCAAGCAGGCAGTAATCTAAGCTCAGTCTAGCAAAGGTTCCCTTTATAAAGCAAGTCTAATAGCATCAAATATTAAAAAATAAAGACAAAGGCAGACATAGGATATAACCTTTCAGTAAAGCAAAATGTCACAACCTTTGCGCACGAAGATCAGATATTTTTGCAACTTTGAGAACCCATTGTGAAGTTATACCAATACAACAAGGACACAAACATACTTAGATAAAACCATACAGAACAATAATTCCTCCTGCTGAAACAATGGCAAAACCAAAGCCCTAATAATCGCAATTGGTCTCTTGGTGTGACCCCCCGCTGCTGCCCCACTCCATCAAGAGTAATGGGTTGTGAAAGTCACGCACACACAGATACACAAAAGAGCATACCACTGCAGTGAGATAACACTAAAACACTGGGCTGATCTGTTTCAACAATCTCTGTGACCTCTATTAGCCTGCGATTTGGTTGGCATTGTTATAGTTAAAGCAATGGAACCCAGGCCCAAAAGTTAAATAAAGAGAGGATAAACAATCCAAGATATCCATCCATCTTGCCATGTGTATGAGCCAGGTTTCGCAGGGGAAATACCAAGATTAGAACATCCCCCAGCTTCTCTGACCCTCCTAGGCATGCTGAGAGATGTAGTCCCCCCACTGGGTTAATACCATAGACTGTATAAGGTTAATACTTGACATGCTCTCTCTGCTGCTAAGCTTTAAATATTGTTAAAGCTCTATTTTTCCAACAATACAGCACTCGCATTATGGCAGCCAAATAAACCCTTTCACTTTCACTTGTGAATAAAACATTCACAATACATTAATTTCCCTTTTCCCTACTTTTTACTTGAGTAGAAAGGATGCAGAAAAGAGAACTGGGTACAGTGTCAGAGTCCGGGCCGAGTTCATTCCTATGGAAGCTGCTCAGTGGCGTATGGGCCCAATGACGTCCCAATGTAGTACCACCGTTTGGCCACTATGAAACGTTTGCTTCAACGACCATCGCACTTCCGGGGGGCTTGGTTCAGAGTTTGGAATAACAAGTGATACGCGTGGGAGTGAGACTGATTTTGTACATTTTATAGATTCATGCTTCTCTGTACTTAAAGGTCACCTATTATGCAAAATCCACTTTTTCATGTCTTTTATACAAAAACATGTGTGAAGAGATTCTGAAAGTTTCAGGAAAAAAGATTTGCTCCTAATTCTTATCTAAAGTAAAATACAGAGAATCAGCACTTTTGAAACAGGGCTGAAACAGAGGAGTTTATGTGATGCTACAATACATGTTTGGTTTTTCGAGCCAAACACTTCAGAGACATGTTCTCATTCATAACACTCCGTTCGATGTCTCACTATGGGATGCGCCTCATCGCGGAGCAAACAGAAGCATCAATCTCATTACGCCAATCCTGATTGGCTGGTGATCTTGACGTCAGCGTCAGGGAATTCACCCCCTATAAGTAGCTTGCGCCACAACGCATGCGTCATTCAAACACCTCTTCTCGCTTCAGAGCACATCTCTACAGTAGCCGGACAAGCTTCACTGTCCACAGACTGAACCCAAATACCCATTTCAGTCGACGGGCGCTCGCCGGCTACTCCTTCTGCTTCGCAGGAAGACAGTAGTACTAACGCTGTTAGTATTTAAAATCGACCTCGCCCTTCTCTTACCCGAGAAAGTAAGGTAGGTCCGATATTTTAAGCTAGCAGCACACCTGTTGCTAGCTCGCTCCCTCTCTACCGACACCACGGTAGCGAGGAAGTTTTTTCTTTTCTCTTCTCCACGGAGGAGGAAAGGATTAAAGGAGCATACTGCCACACCAGTCAGTATTCTCCGGGATTAAAAGACCCACACCGTCCTTTTCTCCAGATTAAGGACAAGGTGGTAATATCTTTTTCTCCCATCCCACCTGTCGAGAGCGGGCCCTCTCCACGCCACGAGGCGAACAAGATGGACGCCCCTCTCCCTCACTCCAGAGGAGTCAGGGACTCGGTGGCTCGACTCTACGGCTGCGGGTTGAAAATCTCGGGCACAGACACACACCAGGTCTGTTCGTCCTGCCTCGGGCTGGAACATGCCCGAGGCAGAGGAGGACGCCCTGGCGTTCCTCCTGTCCGAGTCGGATGAACAAGAAGAGGACACCTTCATGTCATCAGCGAGGGCTGCAAAGCCTGGAGCGAGGGCTGCTCTCCCGGGCGATAGCACACCAGCTTCGCCCGGTCTGAGCATGGACCTGCAGGCCGTGTGCAAACGCGCTGCGGCCAGACTCAACGTCCCGTGGCCTGAAATGGCCAGGGAGACTTCCAGGTCCCGCTACGAGGGAAAACATCTTCCCCAAGCAGCGCGGACAAAGAGGCAACTCCTTCCGGTCTTCCCGGAGATGTTGGATGAGGTGTTGGTCTCTTGGAGAGACCGGCCCTTCAGCAACAAGGTCCCAATCCAGGGTGCCTCCTCCCTAGACTGCGACGGAATGGAGAAGCTCGGCCTGCTCCGCATACCGCCCATGGAACCGCTGGTAGCGGCCCACCTCCTACCGAAGGTGGGCCCGTCACCGAGCAGGAACCCCACGCTGCCAGCGAAGTTGGACCGCTTTCAGTCTACAATGACTGAAAAGTCCTACAAAGCTGCAGCGCTGTCCGCCAGGGCCCTGAATGTGTCCTCGCTGCTAACCGCTTACCAAGCGGAGCTCTGCGAGGACCTGTTGGGTAACCCTGGGGCAGCCACTCTGGACGAGATGGCAGCGGTCACGGACATTTGCCTCCGTGTCCAACGCTGCGCCGTCCAGGCCACGGGCAAGGTAATGGGGATCATGGTGGTGCAGGAAAGAGCGAGATGGCTCAACCTCACCAACCTCCCAGACCGGGAAAAGGAGGATGTGCTGGATATGCCCATCGTTCCCAAGGGAATTTTCGGCTCCGCTCTCGCCTCCATGCAAAGGAGGTGTGAGACGAAGAAGAAGAAGGAGGACGAGGCACTCCACCTCTGCCTCCCTCGAAGGGTCCAGCCGCTGCCTTCGCAGCAGCAGTCCTTCGACCAAGCTGCCTCGAACTCTGCTCGGTTTAAAGCACCGAAGACGCAGAGGTCGCAGCCCACCCCGAGTCCCCAGCCCAGGCTGGAGACAAGGGCAAGCTGGCCTAGAAAATCTCCGGTTCCGGCTGCAGCTCAGGCTCAGCCAACCCAGAATTTCGGCCAGCAGTCGAGGAAGAAGAAGCGAGCGGCGTGACAGCCCCTCCTTCTCCCCTCTGTGACAGAGCTGGAAGTTCATTCCCCGGCTCTGAATGTGTTCCCGCCGCCTCGAGAGATGCCTCAACGCCATCCTCAAGTCTGCACAAACACATGTCACACGTTGATTGATTATTTTGTTATAAAACATTTTCCGCTGACGCATCCAGGCTTCAGGCCGAGGGCGCAGCTCAAAAAAATGAAAAGAAAATCAATAAAACCAATAAACAGCCCGTCAATAGTTCCCCTTCTGAGAGCAGCTACAGCATCTCTCAAAAGGGGGATTACTGACGGGTCTGTGAAGGCACCACCGCCACGCGCACGCGCAGTGCCGGCTGGGGTCGTGAAGGCACCACCGTCACACGCATGCGCAGTGCCGGCTGGAGCCGTAAGCGTGACCTCTCAGCTGGCTCTAAGGAGCATACAGCAGGAGATACTCACGACATCTGCCTGGGCTTCTCAAAACAGTTACACACTATCTGTTTTCACAAGCCCGGAGAGAGTCAACCCATATGCTGGAGAGAGAGGTTCTCTCTCTCCTAGAAAGGAGGGTTTTATCTATAATGCCCGCCGAGCAGAGTTACGTCAGATTACGCAGACAAATGTCCTCGTAAAGCACCCGCTCAACATGGGTCTCATAATAAAACTAAACCCTGCGCGCCACGGGGTCCTCGTGAGGACAGACAACACGATATCGTGTATGAACCGCCAAGGGAGGTCGCGTTGTCTCCAGTCACACACACTGGCACACACACTGATCCCTTGGAGCGGCAGACGTCTCCTCTCTCTGAGAGCGACGCATGTACCGGGAGTTATGCACCTAGGGACAGAACTACTGTCCAGAGGTGCACCACTCTATGCAGACTGGACTCCTCATCCAAGGATCGGGAGTCCGCTGTGGGTGCGTTACGGCGGAGCCGCGTTAAATCTGTTCGCATAAAGAGAAAATGCTCAATGACAGCTGTTCTCTTTAATGCACGATTTAAACGCACTGTTAGGCGGGGACGCACTCGTACACGATTGACCTCCGGGTCCTCTGTACACGTTCCCACCCCTGGCTCTGTTACCCCCAACTCTGGCCAGAGTGAAGGAGCAACGCCACACACTTACTCTGATGTTTCCGCCCTAGCCCGCAACGTACGGGCTGGCGGAGATATATCAGCTGTTGTGCGGGCAGCCATGGCAGCCCCCACCACGCAGGGACAGATTGTCTCAGGCGGGGGGGGCGATCCTTCACCCACGCCCAGAGCGCGGGGCACTATGGGCCTGACCCGTGAGTGGTACAATCTGAATACAGTGGGACTCCATCGGAAGGTGATAAACACTATTCAGAGTGCGAGAGCTTCCTCCACCAGGTCTCTTTACGACTGTAAGTGGAGGGTGTTTGAGGAGTGGTACCTTCAAGAAGGACACATCTCTTTTCAATGTCCTGTCGGGGTGATTTTATCATTCCTACAGGACTTGATCGATAAACACAGAGCTTTCTCCACGATCAAGGTGTACCTGGCTGCTATTGCTGCATGCCATGTGGGCTTTGAGGGTAAGACGGCTAGCCAACATCCTTTGGTTTGCCGTTTTAAGAAGGGAGCTCGCAGGCTCCTCCCTGTCTCCAGGTCGCTGGTGCCCTTATGGGACCTGGCAGTGGTTTTAAATGGGCTCAGAATGACCCCATTTGAACCCCTGGAAGGAGCTGACATGAAACATCTGTCACTCAAGACAGTGCTGTTACTGGCCCTGGCATCCGCCAAGTGGGTCAGCGATATCCATGCACTGTCTGTACATCCCTCATGCACTCAGTTCGCCCCAGGGCAAACGAGAGTGTTGTTGAAACCCAACCCAAAGGTGCACCAAAGGTGGTTGGTTCGTGTACCCCAATTGACATTGAGGCATTTCCTCCGCAGCTGGTTTCCTCCGGGGAGCAGCAGCAGGATCTGTTGTGTCCAGTCCGTGCTTTACACACACATATGGACAGATCAAAAGAGCTTCGTCTTAATGACCAACTCTTCGTGTCCTGGGCTAAACCTCACAAGGGCAAGCCTGTTACTAAGCAACGGCTCTCCCACTGGATTGTGGAGGCAATTGCTTTGGCCTATACGAGTCAGAGTTTGCAAGCACCTTCGGGTCTGTGGGCTCACTCAACTCGGGGCCTGGCTACATCCTGGGCTTTGTTCAAGGATGTTTCCATCCAAGACATCTGTGCAGCGGCGAGCTGGTCCTCGCCGCTCACTTTTGTCTGCTTTTACAGGCTAGACGTCTCCGCTCCAAGCGTGGCCCGAGCAGTGCTGGGCACCTTGTTGAGTCGGGACTCCACCTGTTAAATTCTGGTTGATCGGTGACCTTCGAGATAAGCTCGTCTGGCAATACGGGAGCTACAATATCCCATAGTGAGACATCGAACGGAGTGTTATGAATGAGAACTATAGGTTACTTACGTAACCCCAGTACTCGGAGTAACATGAAGTGAGATGTCTCACCAGACGGCCCTCCTTGCTATGGTGAAGCGAGAAGAGGTGCTTATTTTGAATGACACATGCGACGTAGCGCAAGCTACTTATAGGGGGTGGATTCCCTGACGCTGACGTCAAGATCACCAGCCAATCAGGATTGGCGTAATGAGATTGATGCTTCTGTTTGCTCCGCGATGAGGCGCATCCCATAGTGAGACATCTCACTTCATGTTACTCTGAGGACTGGGGTTACGTAAGTAACCTATAGTTTTGTATACAACTGAGACCTATAATATATTGATGAAAAACAGTAAAAAATAGTGGACCTTAAAAAGTGTTGTCATGTTCATTATTTAAACACATTGACATTTGTACTGCTTGCTAGTGACTGTGTGTAATCTATTTTCTTTGATATACAATCTTCTGAGGAGTAACACAACTTAAGACGCAGTGATGATGGTGATCAATAAGTCTGAGTGTACTGACTAGTGTATGTGTTCAGTGATTCAGCGCGGTGAAGCGGCCACATGCTCCCTCATCCCCCGCCCAAACCAACCAGGCCTCGCCCTGCAGCCCACTGACTTCTAATCTTCTCCCAGCTGTAAACGGCACCCACCACCCCTCAGAGATGAGAGCACCATAATGGTATGTTTGGCAGGGTAGCAGCCCATAACTAAAACAAGTGCCTCTCCCCAGAGCAGGGTGTGGACTCTGCCCCCCCATTGACACTTTCCCAAATAGTCAGAGCTTCTCACAGGTGTGGCAACTCTCTCTAGTGTGCTACGTAGCTCCTTACATCATTTAGAAAGTGTTCAGCAGCCATTTTTAGTAAAGACTTATGGAAAGTGAATAAGTACATATGACCTCAGTCAGTATGGGCTTGGACAGGGAGCTGTAGGGTCGCCGGTTCAAGTCCCCGACCAGACCTAAAATATGGAGTGTGGACTGCTACTTGGAGAGGTCCCAGTTCACCTGCTGCCCTGCCGTGGTGCCCTTGAGCAAGGCACCGGACACCCTCCTTCCCCCTTCACTCCCACTGCTCCCCGGGCGCTGTACAATAGCTGCCCACTGCTCCTACTACTCCTGGTAGATGGGTTAAAAGCAGAGCCCACATTTCACTGTGTGTGCTGTGTGCTCTGCATGTGTGACCATTAAAGAGGGGTTCATTCTTCTGATTCTTCTTCTTTTACTCATGTGCCGCAATTGTGAGGTACTTTTTGGGTATTTCCATGTTATGCTACTTTATACTTCTACCCCATTTGATCTAAGAGGTACTTCTGACTCGACTGAAATGTTTGTTTTAGTTGCTTAACAGATTCAGATTAAAAAAAATAATAATCAACAAATATTTCTTTTTAAAAGTGTATATTAATACATGTATAAAGTAATTAAAATGAGCTCACGACACCATCTGCAACATTAAGGTGATGAATACAGTAATGCATCACTAATTGTAATCCAATAATATAATTAATAATTTTCTGGAAATCTGCACAATGACTATTCTTGGTATAATTTTGAGTTTTCCTAGACTGTGGCATTTCTATTTTTACTGATGTACTTCTTTCACCATTGGAGAGGAAATACATGGATGAAATTATTTTTAATTTGATTAAAATGTTGTTTTGTTTAATAATTAAGTACTCTACGATCACTTAGCAATATATTCCATCAAGAACGGCAGGGTGGTTTTCTGACTAAATAAAAAATAACCATCAATATAAGTTATTGTTCCTTTTGGTTTAAGGTAAAGTGTGTGTGTGTGTGTGTGTGTGTGTGTGTGTGTGTGTGTGTGTGTGTGTGTGTGTGTGTGTGTGTGTGTGTGTGTGTGTGTGTGTGTGTGTGTGTGTGTGTCAATTAATGTATTGTCAGGCTAATTTCGCCGACAGCCTCCTGCGGGGACACATTGTTTAATTTCAATATCAAACGGCTGCGAAGGAAAGCGTTTTAAATGGCATACTAATTGTTGTAATAGTCTGTTCTCTCTGCACCTCTCCCCTTTCACAACCTCTCTCTTCTCCTTTCACACTGTATTCTAATGACCTGCTCACATCTTCCTCCCTTTCTTTCTCTTGTTTCACTCACACACACACACACACACACACACACACACACACACACACACACACACACACACACACACACACACACACACACACACACACACACACACACACACACACACACACACACACACACACACACACACACACACACACACACACACACACACACACACACACACACCACACACACACCCCGCATATTTGTGAGTGACAGTTTAATGAGAAGTGCTTTTCCATTAACCAGTCAAAGGGAGAGAATGCATCAATTA